>NC_025998.2:92172979-92328538 GCF_000442705.2 Elaeis guineensis | reverse complement strand
ATTGTTGGATAATGATAAGTTGGTGGGACCCAACTTCGGTAGCTGGTACCGAAAGTTGAAGATAGTCCTGGAGCATGAACGGATCCTATATGTGATAATGGATCCTGCACCTGAGGAGCTAGCTGTCAATGCACGTGGAACAGTCAGAGACACTTACCAGAAGTGGCTCAGTGACCAGACCACGGTGCGCTGTATCATGCTGGCTGCTATGAGCGACGAGTTCAGTCACAGATTCGAGACGGCTCAGCCAAAGGACATGCTTCAAGTGTTGGAGGATACCTTTGGCACACCCGATGACGTAGAGAGGCACAAGACTAGTTGTGCCATCTTCAATGCCAAAATACGGGATGGAGTCTCTGTCACTGATCATGTATTGTACATGATCGAGCTGATGGAATGATTGAGCAAGCTCGGCTTTCCCTTGCATGAGCAGCTTGGGAAAGATGCAATACTGAACTCGCTGCCCAAGTCTTGTCTCCCATTCCTCACTCATTATAGAATGACAAAGCCTGAAGTAAACTACCATGGGTTAATGGGGTTGCTTCAGAACTTTGAGAAGGATCACCCACTCCTCAAGGAGTCGGTGAACTCAGTGAACTCAGTGGGAGGTTCATCTTCTGGTTCTCGACCCTTTGAGAAAGGAAAGAAGAACAAGAAGAAGAAAGTCAAGAAGGTGCAAGTTCAGGCTGGGACATCTGTGCAGAGCCAGACCAAAAAGATCAAGCCTGATAAGAGTCTATTCTACTGGCAAGCACCCTAGATTAGATAGTGTGTCAAATATCTACTTATGGCATTGGAGGCTAGGTCATATAAATAAAAACAGAATAAACAGGTTGACTCAAGAGGGAATCCTCAAAGTCAGTGATTGTGAATCACTTCCAACCTGTGAGTTCTGTCTTCTTGGTAAAATGACCAAGTCACCTTTTACTGGAAAAGGTGAGAGAGCTACTGAGCTCTTGGGCCTAATACATACTGATGTATGCGGGCCCATGAGCACAAGTGCTAGAGGTGGATATTTCTACTTCATAACTTTCACGGATGACCTATCCAGATATGGATATGTCTATCTGATGAAACATAAATCGGATTCATTTGAAATGTTCAAACGATTCCGAAGTGAAGTAGAAAAACAAACTGGGAAGAGTATTAAAACTCTTCGATCTGATCGAGGAGGAGAATATCTTTCTAGTGAGTTTCTCACATATCTAAGAGAGAATGGGATTCTTTCCCAATGGACTCCTCCAGGAACACCACAGCATAATGGTGTGTCTGAAAGGAGGAATCGGACTCTGTTAGACATGGTCCGATCCATGATGGGTTTTGCTAGCTTGCCGATATCCTTCTGGGGATATGCACTCGAATCGGCCTGTTATCTGTTAAATAGGGTTCGAAGTAAGTCTGTAATTAAGACTCCATATGAGATATGGACGGGACGTAAGCCAGCATTTTCACACCTTAGGGTCTGGGGGTGCCCGGCCTATGTCAAACGATTAGTCACAGACAAACTTGGACCTAGATCTGACAAATGCTCATTCATAGGGTACCCCAAAGAGACAAAAGGATATTTTTTCTACCATGCTGATGAACAAAAGGTGTTCGTCAGCCTTAAGGCAATCTTTTTAGAAAAGGAGTTCCTTGGTGAAGGAACTGTTGCCTCTAAGGTTGAACTTGATGAAGTTCAACAGGTAGAAGGACCGACACCAATAGCTGAACCTGAGTCGGATATGATTAGATCAGATCCGGAGCCCAATATACCTGTACCATTAAGGCGATCCGGTAGAGTACCGCGTCAGCCGGACAGATACTACGGTTTCTTGGTCCGGGACGGTGATCCCATCGAACTTGATGAGAATAATGAGGATCCGATCACCTATATGGATGCTATGCAGAGACCTGATTTTGAGAAATGGCTTGAAGCCATGAAATCCGAAATGGAGTCCATGAAGGTCAATGATGTATGGACATTGGTTGACCCACCTGAAGGGGTTAAACCCATTGGGTGTAAATGGGTCTTCAAAAGGAAGAGGGGTACAGACGGAAAGGTGGAGATCTATAAAGCCCGTCTGGTTGCCAAGGGGTATCGTCAACGTTATGGTATTGACTATGACGAGATGTTTTCCCCTGTGGCAATGCTCAAATCTATTCGGATAATACTTGCAATAGCTGCCCATGTGGATTATGAGATCTGACAGATGGATGTAAAGACAGCTTTCCTGAATGGAGAGCTGACTGAAGAGGTGTATATGATACAACCTGAAGGGTTTACATCCACAGATGAGTCCAAGGTGTGCAAGCTTCAGAGATCCATTTATGGATTGAAGCAAGCTTCTCGGAGTTGGAACATGCATTTTGATAAGGTGATCAAAACGTATGGCTTCATTAAGAATGGAGAAGAGCCCTGCATCTATAAATGGGCAAATGGTCCAGTTGTGGTATTCCTTGTCTTGTACGTGGATGACATTCTCTTAATCGAGAATGACATCCCCGTACTACAGGGAATAAAAGTTTGGTTGTCATCACAGTTCTCCATGAAGGACATGGGTGAAGCATCTTACATCCTAGGGATGAAGATCTATAGGGATAGATCTAAAAGGATGCTTGGGTTATCCCAGTCCATGTACATAGACACTGTGCTGAAGAGGTTCAGCATGGAGAATTCCAAGAAGGGCTATCTACCGATAGGCTATGGAATTTCTCTCTCTAAGAAGGATTGTCCGACAACTCCTGAAGAGAGAGAGCGTATGAGTAGAGTCCCATATGCTTCAGCCGTGGGATCTATCATGTACGCCATGATATGTACAAGACCAGATGTGGCATACTCACTAGGAGTAGTGAGTAGATACCAATCTGATCCTGGAGAAGATCACTGGAAAGTGGTTAAAGCCATCCTTAAGTATTTGAGAAATACTAAGGACCAATGGTTGGTTTATGGCGAGTCAGATCTGAAACTTGTGGGGTTCACAGACTCCAGCTTCCAATCTGACCATGATGACAGCAGGAGCGTGTCGGGTTATATCTTTACTCTGAATGGTGGAGCCATCTGCTGGAAGAGTTCCAAGCAGCATACTATGGCAGACTCTGTTTGTGAAGCGGAGTATATCGCAGCATCAGATGCCGCGAAGGAAGCTGTGTGGCTGAGGAAATTCATCAACGAGCTCGTAGTAGCACCCTCTCTCGATGGTCTAGTCCTGCTCTACTGCGACAGCACTGGTGCCATAGCTCAGGTGAAGGAACCCAAAGCACAGTAGCGGACGAAGCACATCTTGCACCGCTTCCACCTGATCCTAGAGATCGTGGATCGAGGTGACGTCGACCTTCAGAAGATCGACGGAAAGGAGAACCTAGCCGACCCCTTCACTAAAGCCCTGGCAATAAAGGAGTTCGACAACCACAAGTCGAAGATGGGTATTAGATACTGTGCCGAGTGGCTTTAGGACAAGTGGGAGTTGTTGGGAAATGTGTCCCAAAAAGCCAATCGTCAAGCTGTTGACGGTTGAGCAACCAAGTATTGTAATTGATTTGTTAATAAATAAAATATATTTGGCATTTTCATCATAAGCTTTCATCTTCTAATGAACTCCGTTGTTATGATGAAGTCCTTAGGACTATTTAGATTCGATAAAGAGAGGATTTATCGATTAGTCCTTAAAACTGTTCACGACCAAATGATAAGCTGTTAATAAGGACGACAGCTTCTATCGAGCATAGGTCGCTGTAGGCCATATGGGTTGGTTGTCCTCTTAACCAAAGAGTGTGGAGACACTGGTATGGCATGCAGGTGAGATGTAAGGGTACATCATCATTGAACGTGACCAACTCCAGAGCATTCTGCTGTCGAGAATGTCTCTGATGGGATATAGGTATAAGTGTCCCTTAGACTTGAGATCGCCTCATTGACTTGCAAGCAACTCACTGTGCTTTGGTACTGGACTAACTGAATTTCTAATTCAGGGACGGAAGGCTTCTGGGCACAGTCAAGTACTTGCGAAGTCAGAGTGTGATCGAGATGGGATTGACCACTCCAAGAGTTGGAGAAGAATGAGTCGCTGTATTTCAATTTAGCAAAACCTTGGCCAGGGTAATCCATCAGATGGATTTGATATTTTGAAATACAATGTGGACAACCTGATCAGAGTTGACAGTTGAGCTCTGGGGTGTCCTATGATCATTTTGGTCAAGGGGATGAATTATATGAAAACTATATCCGTATGGGTTCTAAGGATGTTGTTCTACACATTCGACCTATCCGGTCGTCGGGTATCATTGCTAGATGGTCACTTCGATTGGTATAAGAATTTATTTCTATACTACCGGCTTAGGTTCGGACCTATGAGGTCACACACATTAGAGTTCATGATCCGATCGGATGGTTGATCAACGATTAAGAATCATTATAGGGTTAAATAATCAATACGATTGACATTTAACCCAGTGCAAGTGTTGCAGGAGGATCGATTAGCAATTTGATTGCTAATTGGCTTAATTTGATTAAGCCAATGGGTTGAGATTAAGTCTAATTAAATATGATTTAATTAGATTTGATTTGGGCTTGATTGGATCAAGTCCAATTGGTTTATTGGATAAGCCAAGTGCAAGGAAAGACTAGTCCTAGTTCAACTAGGACTTGGGTCAATCTAATTTCTAATTTGATTAAAAAATTAAATCAGATTTAAATCTAATTTAATATGATTAAATTAGGTTCTTAATTAGGTTAAGACCTATTTTAATTGGGTTGATCTAATTTTGATTTGATTTGGTTTGGGAAACCAAATTAAAACAAGTTATGAGACAGAATCCTAGTAGGACTAGGATTCCACCTTGCGCCACATAAACCTTCTCCACGCCCTCTCTCTTATTCAACGCCAATCTCCACTTATTTTGTGTGACAAAAGCCCTCTCCCAGATCTCTCCCACGTTCACAAAAGGTCTCCTCTCTTCTTTCTTACATGGAAGGTGATTTGGATCAAATCTAAAAGGAATAAGTTTGGATTTCGAATTCTATGAGATAGAGTTTTAGAAATCCAAAACTCTTTCAATTTTGCACCGAATTTATCCAAATTTTTTTTGGAATTTTCGTGGCTTTTAGGGTTTATATTGTACACCCTTTTCTGGAGATCCATATATGAAAATATGGAGGAGGTGCTCAAGAGTTGGGCGTCCCTTAACTTGCCATGTATGGATAAGCCTTGACTAGGTGTTTGACCTAGACAAAGACTCTATCATATCTCTCTATATAAGACGAGTTTCTTCATGAAATTTGAAGGAGAGATAGATATTTGAGAGGCCTTTCTTCCATCCAAAAATAAGAGAGAAATACCTTTGGTTCGTGGAGATATAAAAGATGCAAGTTTGGGTGTCTAGAGAGAAAAACGTGAAGAAGAAGAGGGTCTTCTTCTTGGGTTTTTGTTTTCATATCTTTCCTCCCTCCATCTTGAGTTTTCTGAGAGTGTCTCAGATCTGAAACTCCTCCTTCTACTTTTCATATTTGGAAGAGTCCAAATCAAGAAGAAGGAGGCACCTGATCAACCATCAAAGAAGGATCAGCGCAGTACTAGCATACTGTGCTGATTTCCTGAAGCAGGACTTCTGATCGAGATTCGTGGGCTCGTGTGGATGACTCCTAGAGGCCGGATGCGTGTGCGGCTTGCAACATCATCCTTAAGCCCAGATCAGCGAGGTTAGAGCGTCTAACTTGCAAGGTAATAGATCTGATCTATTATTTAATACATACATTAGACGTAGCTAGTATAGAAACATGTTGATATGATCAACATGTAGTTCATACTATATTTATATATATTTTAATTTTTGATTTAATGCTATGTAATAATCATGTAATAGGATCTTAGATCTAGGAATTTTCTGATCTTAGAAAATAAATTTTGATTTATTTTAGTCTTCCGCTGTATGATCTTGAAAAAGTTTCAAGATCTAACCCTGAAACCCTAGATCTGGTTCCTACACTATAATTGCAGGAAGAATCCGCCCGGACCCCTACGGGAGCCGAGCCTCATCCCCGACTCCGGCTACAGACAGATCTCATCCGGACTCCTACGGGAGCCGGACTCCATCCACAACTCTGACCGCAAGCAGACTCCGCCCGGACTCCTATGAGAGTCAGGCTCCGTCACCAACTTCAACCGCTGGTAAGCTTCGTCCGGACTCCTACGGGAGCCAGACTTTGCCCCTGACTTTAATTGTAGGAAGACTCCGCCCGGACCCCTACTGGAGCCGGGCCTCATCCCCGACATCGGCTAAAGGAAGACTTCGTCCGGACTCTTACGGGAGCCGGACTCTGAGCTCCTCTCAAATGGATAGCTAACCATCCCTCTCCGCCAGACACTCCAATCGAACTTCAGCCGACAGGTCTGCACTCCCTGGCGTGACACAGCAACGGCCACGATCCTGCTCCACTTCCAGCGACGGATACCACGCGATTCTTCCATCCTCTGGCAAGTCGCGACAACGGATGCCGCTCCACTCCCTGCGGTAGAATCCACGTGGCGTGCTTCCATGATAGCCACGGGTCTACGCCACTACTCTTCGCAACAAACTCTGCCTGACCCTGGGCAGCCCACGACCAGACGGTTACAGACGTCGCTATCAGTCTGTTGCACCCTCCGCCTATAAAGAGGGGGACCCCAGATACGTTATTCTCTAAGCTCTATTTTCTATCCCAAAACTCTGCTAAAATTTCTGTTCGAGCACTCCATTCTTGTTGAGACAGAGAACTAACTTGAGCGTCGGTCGGAGCAACCCCACCTCCGGTTTAGACTTCTTTTGCAAGTCCCGACGGCGACCGTGACTCCCTCGACTCCAGCTTCTCCGATGCAAGCGGATTTTTGCACCAACAGGATTGGAGCTAGAAGGAGGGCTGTCTTCGCAGTATCCTTGTTCTTAATGGAGCGCTCAACGGGACCATCCCCGGGCATCTTTTTCGACGTCCTCTCCTCCTTCCTCCACTTGGTCTTTGCACGATGCCTCCCCGCAAGGCGTCCACACGACGATCCACGGCCTTCGGGGCCAAATCTCAGGCTCCGACCTCACCTCCTGTTTCCCAACCTCCTCCTCCTCCTCCTCCGATGATGGCGGTCGGTGCGAAGCAGTTTGATCTGCTAGCACAGCAGGTCAGAGGCCTCACTGAAGCTGTGCAGGCCATGCAGCAGCAGCAGCAGCCGCAGACATCAGTGCGCCTGGAAAGGGTGTCACCGAAACACCAGAATCCGATGGTAGGATGGGCCACTTGGGCCAGCCATCCCGTCTTCCCTGGGAAGACGAACCCGAGGGTGGAGAGCCCTCAATCGGATCACGACTCCACCCCTGGAAGATTTTTGCCCCCATTTTGCCAGAGGACCCTCGAGACCCGAAGTCAAGAGGATTTTTTGGACCGGAGACTCCAAGAGATGAACCGGTGGATCGAAGAACTCCACCACGCTCCCCCCACTTATGGTGAGGATATTTGCACTGACCCTCCCTTCTCTCAAATGATCATGCAGGAACCGATCCCACCAAACTTCAAACTCCCCCAGTTCGAAAGCTACGACGGGACTTCAGACCCGGTTGATCATCTGGAAGCCTTCCAGATGATGATGCTGCTTCATGGCGCTCCCGATGCCATTCTATGCCGAGCCTTCCCATCCACCTTGAAGGGGGCGACGAGAAATTGGTACTCGGCGCTTAAGCTGGATACCATCTTTTCCTTCGATCAGATGAGCCACCAATTCGTGGCCCATTTTGTCAGCAGTCGGCGCCCCCAGAAGGATTCGGAGTCTCTCATCAATATCAAGCAGAGGGAAGGGGAGTCCATTCGGGCCTACATCAACCATTTCAATGTCACAGTGCTGGAGGTCCGGAATTTGGACCAATCAGTCGCAATAGCCGCTCTGAAGGGCGGCCTTCAGAAGAATGACCTTTTGTTCTCCCTGGAGAAGAAGTACCCCAGGGATTTTGCTGATTAGTTGGCTCGGGCTGAAGGGTACGCCCGAGTGAAAGAAGCCTTCAAAATGAAGAATGAAGAGACCACGAGAGAGCGGCAGGCAGGAGACTCGAGTAAGCCCACAGTCAAAAAAAGGTCGAGAGAAGCTCGGCCGCATTCTCGATCCCCTCCTGGGCACAAGCGTGCCCATACTCCACCCCGGGTATGCAGGCAGAGAAGTTTGGATCGCGGGGTTCGACGGGGTTCTCCACTGAGAAGATTCCGCAACTACGCCCCCCTCAATGCCTCGAAGACCCAGGTACTGATGGAGGTCAGGGAGCAGCTTCCTAGGCCAGAGAGGATGCGCACACACCCCGAGAAGTGTAACCCCAGCAAGTTCTGTCTCTACCACCGCGACCACGGCCACGACACGGAGGAATGCATCCACCTCCGAGATGAGATCGAGGAGCTCATCCGGCGAGGTCGACTCGACAGGTTCATCCGATGCCGGCCTGAGGGTAAAGAAGATCAGCCAAGGGCCCTGCCGCAACCTGAACCGCCAAAGAGGGAGGAGCAGCCCGGAGATCGACCTCCAGTTGGGACCATTGACTCCATCGTCGGAGGGCCTCAAGGAGGAGCAGACCTTCCACGACCATGGAACTCGGGAAACCTGTAAATGTATCGCTTACGACTTTGCCCTGAATCTAAATTCCTTTTGACTTTGCATGCTCCTCCCATTTGGCATGGATTTGTTACGACTGGGGATAACCCCTTCAAACAATTAAAACAAGGTTATGTTAGGAATGGGAGGAGAACCTCATCCTAACATAACTAAAATGAAAGTTCGATTATCTTGAGATTGGATTGGGGGAGAGGCCTTACAACGCCCGAATGTGCCCCCACAGCCATGTCAGGAACAGGAGGAGAACCTCATCCTGGCATGAGCAAAGTCAAAGGTCCGATTCTTTTAGACCGGATGGGGGGAGAGGCCTTACAACGCCCTGATGCACCCCCACAGCCATGTCAGGAATAGGAGGAGAACCTCGTCCTGACATGAGCAAAGTCAAAGGCCCGGTTCTTTTAGATCGGATGGGGGGAGAGGCCTTACAACACCCTAATGTACCCCCACAGCCATGTCAGGAACAAGAGGAGAACCTCGTCCTGACATGAGCAAAGTCAAAGGCTCGATTCTTTTAGATCGGATGGGGGGAGAGGCCTTACAACGTCCTAATGTGCCCCCACAGCCATGTCAGGAACAGGAGGAGAACCTCATCCTGACATGAGCAAAGTTGAAGGCCCGATTCTTTTAGATCGGATGGGGGGAGAGACCCTTGCGATGGCCCTTATGTGCCCCCGCGGTCCCGTTGGGAACAGGAGGAGAACCTCATCCTAACCGGAGCTGAGATCGACTATGTCAGGAATGGAAGGAGAACCTCATCCTAACGGTGACGAAATCCGACTGCCCAACAAGATCGGATGAAGGGGAAAGGCCCCTCAGCGGCACCTTCACACTTTTACACAACCCCGCAAAAAGCAAGGGGAGGGCCCTCACTCTGAAAAGAGGAGGAAAATTAAAAAGGAAGAGCGACGGACTACGTCGGAAACAGATGAAGGACAAACCACACCAAAGACTTAAGGAACCTCATCTCAACAAAGATGGGAAGTTCCTACCAAACACCCCCGGCCTCTAAGAAGGCTCTCGACACAGGTCAAGAAGACAGCGATGCCTCTGAAGTAATGCGGAGTTCGGACCACCAAGCTCGAGCCTACGGCCACGAACGACGAGGAAAGCAAACCAGCGTATCGACGACTAGGCACCTCTAAACGACGTCAACGTCGGACAAGTCAAACGACAAGAGAAGTTCGGCGGACGATAATTTAATACAATATATGGATGAGGTAACACAAAATCTCTTTTTCATTCCATTTGCGAAATATACACCACGAAGTCCAGAAGGCCAAAGGAAGAAAAGCAAAACGACAAAAGCGAGACAAAACAACAAAAGGGAAAATGTATACATGAAAAGACGGAAGGCCAAGAAGAGCCCTAGGGAAGCTCTGCTCCTTCCGACCTAGAATTATCTACTCCACCCCTTATCCAGGACTGCCTCAAATTCTCAACTTCTTCTTCTAGCTCTCTCTTTTTCAGCAGCGCGTCCTGGAGCGCCCGACGAAGTCGCTGGCTTTCAGTCTCCACCTCTCGATGCCTCTTTCTCAGGACCTCAGATTCCACCTCCGCATCCGTGATGGCCTGCTACTCGTATGCCAGTTGGATCTTCAATTGCTGCAGCTCAGCCATCCTTTCCCCGAGGGTGACAGAAAGCCCTTCGACGGTTCCTCTTAGGGATTGGAGTTCATTAGAATCCCGAGCAGAAGTAAGCTGAGCCCTGTCAGCCAGCTGCCTCTGAAGACGGGCGACTTCATCGGCCGCCACCCTGAGTCTCCCTTTATATTCATCCACCTGCCTACGCCAACCGGTCCGATGCACGTCTGTTGCTCCTTAGATTGATTTTGATGATTACAAAGCAGATTGAAGGGGTACCAATATTTTTTATTTGGAAAAGTCTTTGTGCTCTTCAGGGGCAAAATCATAATTTTACCAAAACCCTAATTTAATAGTATCATTTGGTAGAACAAAAGATTTGTGATCTATTGGCGAAAATTTTATTATTTTTGGACTTGTATTTTTGAAGTTATGCATGTTTGAAATCCATGAGTCGACCCATGAGTCAGCTCATGGCACAATGAGCAGTTTGGCACGCAGAATTTTTGGCTTGGCACAACATGTGAGTCGACTCATGAGTCGACCCCTGTAGTTTTAGACCAAAAATTACAGAACCCTATTTTCTGGTTGCTTCAACAGAGATCGACTCATGAGTCGACCCCTGAGGCATGAGTCGACTCATGAGTCGACCCCTGTGATGGAATTTTTCTGCAACGGCTAGTTTTTAACCCATTTTAAGTGCTTTTAATGCTCATTTAATGTGGTCTAACGGCTCTTTTTCAGCCTAGAATATTTTCCTCTATTTCTAAAAGCTATAAAAGGATTCAAAAGGTGGAAAATAAGTAAGAGATTAAGAAGAGAAAGGAAGAGATTAAAAAGAAAAAGAAGAGCATTCAAGAGAGTATTCAAGAGCATTCAAAAGAGAAAGGGTTTCTCAAGCCAACTTTTCAGCCCTAATCAAGAGCTCATTTAAAGCTTTCAAGAAGCCATCAATCCAAGCTCACCAACTCCTCAAGCGCTCAATCAATTCTCCATCCATTTTGAGGAAATCCAAATAGGGGCTTCTTTTCTTGAGTAAAGTGCATTTAAAGTTATATTCACTCATTAAAGGGGCTTTTCTTGTACTTATTTGTGCTATAAATTGTTTTACTCATTTTGAGTGATTGTTTTTATTTTGGAGGGGTTCCAAAACAAGGAAAGGTTGATCCGAACCTTGAATCGGAGTGTATGGGTTGGCTTGTACCCAAAAAATAAGTGGACTAGCTTGGGACAGCTAGTGTCGGAGTTTCTGACGTTTGTATTCGGGTGGAATACAAGTTTAGTGGATTGAAATTCCCAAGTAGGAGCTTGGAGAGTGGATGTAGGTGCAAGGTTGGCACCGAACCACTATAAATCCTTTTATTTGTGGTGTGCATAATTGCTTCTCTTTAACTCTTCATTATTTCCTTGCATTCTTGCTTTAGGCAATTAATCTTGAACTAAGGTTATTCTTCTCATTCATTTAGCTTTTGACAAGCATTTTTCATAAGTCATTAGTTAAGCTTAAAATTTTTAGAAATCCAATTCACCCCCCCTCTTGGGTTGCATAGCTGGGCAACAAGTGGTATCAGAGCCCGGTGCTCTAGCCCGTCTTTGATCTAAACAATCAAAGAGCCAAAGATCTATGGCAACCCACGTCGGTACTTCTCTAGCCGAGGGGCAATCCATCAACCGACCTCCACTTTTCAATGGGTCTAATTACACCTATTGGAAAGCTCGGATGAAAATATTCATACAAGCACTCGACTATGATATGTGGAGTATCATAGTGAACGGTCCTCACACACCCACTAAAATTATAGATGGTGAGGAATCAACCAAACTCGAGAAAGAATGGGATGAGGTTGATAAGAAGATGGCCCAATTAAATGCTAAAGCAATGAATGTACTTTATTGTGCTCTTGATGCAAACGAATTTAATCGCATTTCTACTTGTTCATCTGCTAAAGAAATATGGGATAGGTTAGAAGTAACCCATGAGGGAACCAATCAAGTAAAAGAGTCTAAACATGCTTGTGCATAAATATGAGTTGTTTAAAATGGAGCATGATGAGTCCATAACTGTAATGTTTACTCGTTTTACTGATATAATTAATGGTTTAAAGAGTCTTGGTAAGTCCTATACTAACAGTGAGCTTGTAAGGAAGATTCTCAGGTCTTTGCCAGGAACTTGGGAAGTCAAAGTGACTGCCATCCAAGAAGCGAAGGATTTGAACACTCTACCTCTAGAAGAGCTTCTTGGATCTTTGATGACTCATGAGCTAAGCATGAAGCAACATCAAGAGGAAGAAGTCAAAAAGAAAAGAACCATTGCCCTCAAATCCACAGCTTTTCCTGATGAAGAAACTGATGACACTGAAGATGAAGAACAAGATGAAGAGATGGCTCTCATCACCCGAAGATTCAAGAAATTTTTGAGAAAAAGGAAACAGGGGATGAGAAAGAGGCCATTCACAAAAGGGGAACAAAGTAAAGAAAAAGAGAAAGACCAACCCCTTATCTGCTATGAGTGCAAGAAGCCGGGACACTTCAAATCCGAATGTCCACAACTGAAGAAAGGTCCCAAGAAGTTCAAGAAGAAGGCCATGATGGCCACATGGAGTGCGAGTGATGACTCAAGCTTCGATGAGGAAACCTCAACCGAACAAGCCAACCTGTGCCTTATGGCACACGAAAATGAGGTAATTTCCGAAACCCCTAGTGACTTTACATTTGAAGAATTGCATGAAGCATTCTATGATTTAGTTGATGAATTAAAGAAACTAGGGATGAAAAACAAAGAGCTGAAATTAAAAAATCAATCCTTATTGAAACAAGCTGAAAACTTTTCAATTGAAAAATCCACCTTGCTTCAAAAAAATCAAAGCTTAAAGAATGAAATTGCCAAGCTGAAACCAATAGTAGATAAGTTCACCTTAAGTTCAAACAAACTCAATATGATTCTTGATAATCAAAAAGCCGTATATGATAAGGCTGGACTTGGCTATAACCCCTTGAAGAAACAAAAATATCTGAAAAATATTTATGTAAATTCTTTAAGTAACAAGTCTACCAATATTACTTGTTTCAAATGTGGTAGAGTAGGACATAAGTCATACTCTTGCTTCTTTGACAAATCTGCAAACTCAACTATAAAGAAAATATGGGTTCCAAAAGGAACCATTTTGACTAACCAAAAAGGACCCAAGAAAGCTTGGGTACCTAAAACAAAAACTTGACTTTTGCTTGCAGGTGTGTCTAGCATCCCAAGGAGGAAACAGGAAATGGTATCTTGACAGTGGATGCTCGAGACACATGACTGGTGATGAATCATAATTCATCACGCTTGATGCTAAGGATGGAGGGATGGTCACCTTTGGAGACAATGGCAAAGGAAAGATCATCGGTATAGGTAACATTGGTATCACTCCCTCCAAATATATTGAAAATATTTTGCTAGTTAATGGTTTAAAGCATAATTTACTAAGCATTAGTCAATTTTGTGATAAAGGGTATAAAGTTATTTTTGAATCATCTGTTTGCATTGTGACTAGTCCTATTAACGATGGCATTAAATTTATTGGACATAGACATGGTAATGTTTATATGGTAGATTTAAATGATTTAGCCAAAATAAACATGCAATGCCTAGTATCCTTGAATGCTAAAGTTAATGAGACTAGTTGGCTTTGGCATCGTAGACTTGCACACATTAGCATGCATTCTCTTTCAAAATTAATTAAGAAAGAATTAGTTCTTGGCTTGCCTAAACTGAATTTTGAAAAAGATAGAATTTGTGATGCATACCAACTAGGTAAACAAACTCGAGTTTCATTTAAATCCAAAAATATTGTTTCAACTTCTAGACCTTTAGAGCTTTTGCATATGGACTTATTTGGACCAACTAGAACCACTAGTCTAGGAGGAAAATGATATGGTTTTGTAATTATAGATGATTATTCTTGTTTTACTTGGGTTTTCTTTTTAGCACACAAAGATGAAACTTTTCATATTTTCACTAAATTTTATCGAAAAGTCACTAATGAAAAAGGATTTTCAATTCAAAATATTCGAAGTGATCATGAAACTGAATTTGAAAATCAAGACTTTGAAAACTTTTGTGATGAAAATGGAATTGGCCATAACTTCTCTGCTCCTAGGACACCCCAACAAAATGGGGTAGTTGAAAGGAAAAACAGAACCTTAGAAGAAATGGCCCGTACCATACTTTGTGAAAGTAATCTTCCATGATATTTTTGGGCGGAAGCAATTAACACAGCATGTTACATTTTAAATCGTGCTTTGATTAGACAAATTTTAAAGAAAACCCCCTATGAACTTTGGAAAGAAAGAAAACCAAATATTGCATATTTTCATGTTTTTGGTTGCCGATGTTTTGTGTTAAATAATGGTAAAGAAAGACTTGATAAATTTGATGCAAAATCAGATGAAGCAATCTTTCTGGGTTACTCCTCCACTAGTAAAGCTTTTAGAGTTTTTAACAAAAGAACTTTAGTAGTTGAGGAGTCCATACATGTTGTTTTTGATGAATCTAACGATCTTCCTTCAAGGAAGAATGAGAATGTTGATGATGCAGATCCTCTAATAGAAGGAATGAAGGAGATCACTCTGAAAGATTCAACAACTCAAGAGGACGAGGAACAAGAAGACAAACAAGATGAGAGAGGTGAAGAAATTCAAGAACAACCTCAAGGTACAAATGACCTACCCAAGGAATGGAGGTATGTTCACAATCACCCTAAGGAGTTAATTATTGGTGATCCTATGCATGGGATAAAAACTCGTTCTTCACTTAGAGATGTATTTAATCATTGTGCTTTTGTATCTCATCTTGAACCTAAAACTATTGAAGAAGCTAAAAATGATCATAATTGGATTAATGCAATGCAAGAGGAACTTAATCAATTTGAAAGAAATAATGTTTGGACTTTAGTATCAAGACCTAAAAATTATTCAATAATTGGCACAAAATGGGTCTTTAGGAACAAATTAGATGAGCATGGTAATGTAATTAGAAATAAAGCAAGACTGGTTGCTAAAGGATATAATCAAGAAGAAGGAATTGATTTTGATGAGACCTTTGCACCTGTTGCTAGATTAGAAGCCATTAGACTTCTACTTGCATATGCTTGCTTTATGAAATTCAAATTATTTCAAATGGATGTCAAAAGTATATTTTTAAATGGATATATTGCTGAAGAAGTCTATGTAGAACAACCCCCGGGATTTGAAAATCATGCTTTTCCTAATCATGTTTTTAAATTAAATAAAGCTTTATATGGATTAAAACAAGCACCTAGGGCTTGGTATGATAGGCTAAGCAAATTTTTACTGAATAATGGTTTTTCAAGAGGTAATATAGATACAACCCTCTTTATTAAAAGAAATCAAAATGATATGTTAGTAATACAAATTTATGTTGATGACATAATTTTTGGGTCTACTAATGAATCTCTTTGTCAAGACTTTGCTAAGCTCATGCAGGGGGAGTTCGAGATGAGCATGATGGGAGAACTTACCTTCTTCCTCGGACTCCAAATCAAACAAATAAAAGAGAAAATCTCCATCACCCAAAGCAAGTACACCAAGGAACTACTCAAAAGATTTGGAATGGAGAACTCCAAACCAATTGGCACACCCATGAGCCCCTCATGTAAGCTTGACAAGGATGATGAAGGTAAATGTGTAGACTTAAAATACTATAGAGGTATGATTGGCTCTCTATTATATTTAACTGTAAGTAGGCCTGATATCATGTTTAGTGTTTGTTTGTGTGCTAGATATCAATCTAATCCTAAAGAATCTCATTTGAATGCTGTTAAAAGAATCCTTAGATACTTGAATGGTACTCAAACTCTAGGGTTATGGTACTCTAAGGACTCACTAATTGATTTATTAGGATATTCAGATGCTGATTTTGCTGGATGTAGATTAGATAGAAAAAGCACAAGTGGAACTTGCCAATTTCTTGGAGTTAACCTAATCTCCTGGTTTAGCAAGAAACAAAATTCGGTAGCACTGTCTACGGCTGAGGCCGAATACATTGCAGCCGGAAGTTGTTGTGCTCAAATCTTGTGGATTAAGCAACAACTCGAAGACTTTGAAATCAAACTTAATGAAACACCAATAAGATGTGACAACACAAGTGCCATAAATCTATCTAAAAATTCAATTCAACACTCAAGGTCCAAACATATTGGAATAAGACATCATTTTATAAGAGAACATGTTCAAAATAAAAATATAATTCTTGAATATGTTTGCACTGAAAATCAATTAGCTGATATCTTTACAAAGGCTCTTAGTGAGGATAGATTCTGTGAAATTAGGAGAAATCTAGGAATTCTTGATCCTTATGCCTAAATATTTCTCCAATTCCAAAGATTTGATGTCAAAATTTCTTTGAACTCAATTTCCATCATCTCTCTTGGTCCTAAAAGCTCAAGATTATCACTCTCACAACTTGTCACTGAGCAAAATTCCTTCTCCCAAAATTTTAAATTTTTTTGGAATTTATTCATATTTTTTTCTAAATTTCTGAGTTTCATGAGTCGACCCCCTAGGGTCGACCCTAGGGCATACTTGAAATTATTGCCAACTTCCCACGGGCTCTTTCTTTTTAATTTGAAGCCTGTTCATGAGCCGACTCATTCTCTTCGTCTTCCTCCCTCCAAGAACTGTCATCCTCATCCTCTTTCTCTCCAAAACCAAGGATTTAGCTCAAGATTGTTCTCCCTTCTCCTCTCCACCACAAATCACCGCCTGGGAAAGGAGATTTTCGTGTCTTTCCCCTTTGATTGAAGCGGTTGGAGCGTGCCCTAGTCTCCACCGTTCTTCTCAAAACCGCCTCTTCTCTTCACCAAAATCCCTCTCCATCCTTTTGTAACCCTTCTTCTACTCATCCACTTGATCCTCCGAGTCTCTCTGCCTGCTGCTGTGGTGAGAATGGCTCCAAAGATGAAGCTCCCTCAGAGAAGAAAATTGGTCCGTGAGCTAGAAGAAAATATCCGCAGAAAAAGACAAGCTGCTCAGTCCTCCACTGCTCCCATTCCGGCTTCTGTGTCAGCTCAAGGTCCCTCTCAGACTTCCCTTAGCCCTAGTAAAATCCCTCTATCTGATAGGAAGGTTGAAACCGAAAAGAATGTGGATTTTAGATTCTTTGAAAAAGAGGGTTTCACCTTTGGAACAAAGATAAAAAACCAGGGTTGGGGTTTCTACTGCTCTCTCAAGGAAGTCACTTTTGTAGACCTAGTTAGAGAATTTTATCAAAATCTGCATTATGGCAATGGAACAGTGACTTCTACAGTTAAGGGTGTAGATATTTGTCTGGATCCTATTATTTTGGGAGAAATACTTCATTTGCCCTGTGAGGGATATTCTTACATGGAACTCCCAGTAAAGGAAGAGGGAATCAGTGTGATTCTAGGAGGTACCTACTCGGGAAGTTTGAATAAATTGAAAGCCAAAATTTTGTCTATTGAAATGAGGATTGCATTTTGAGACTGACTGGGAGAGTTCTTGACTTGCAGGGGCAAGTCTTTACTTTGGCCCATCCTCAGCCACAGGAGAGCACTATTGAGGTCACAGACCTTACTGCAGAGGCTGGCAGGCTCAGAGGTGTATTGGAGGGTGGTTATGAGTTATTGAGGAGAGAGATCAGAGGCTCGAGTGAGCATGCATCTACTCAGTTCACTGCTCTACTTCAGTCTGTTTCGAGAGCACTGAACGTTCTTGATTCCATCAGACTCACTCTTTCAGTCCAGTCCTTGGCCTCGCAACGTTCTCAGCCTCCTAGTTCATCTCGCTCACCTGCTCGTGCCAGAGGCAGACGGGGTAGAGGATGTTCTTCTGGTCGAGATCCATCATCTCCTCATCCTATCTCTGATGACTCCGATCCATCTAGTCATGATCTTTACTAGATCCAAGGTGTTAGTCTCTTGTTCTTTTTAGGATCTATATTTTGGGGCCATGTAATGACATTAGCTAGCTGACTTTTATGTTATGAAATTTGTATTGAAATAACTATGATTTTAATCATCTTTTACTTATACATCTACTCTTTGTAATGATGTCAATCATCTTTTGGTTATATATCTTCTCTTTGTTGAAACAACTTCTCTTCGTTGATGATTCATATCTATGGTAATCTATAGCATATTTTGGTTAATGATTACTGTATTAAGGGAGAGCAAACATTAATGATTAGCTCTATAAGTATTAAAGAGAAAATGTATTCAGAAAAAGAGGGAGAGTTAACAATGTTTGATGATGTCAAAAAGGGGGAGAAATTAAAGAAAAAGTAACCCATCAAAAGCAAAACTATAAATTAGGAGAAATTAAAGAAAAAGTAACCCATCAAAAGCAAAACTATAAATTAGGAGAAATTAAAGAAAAAGTAACCCATCAAAAGCAAAATTATAAATTATGAGAAATTAAAGAAAAAAGAAACATATCAAAAGCAAAATTATAAATTATTAAAAGACTTGAAAATAAAATGAATGAATTGGGGAGAAATTATAGAACAATATCAAAAGTAAAATTATTAAATAACTTAAAAATATAATGAGTAAATTGCTAAGTACAATGCAAATGAGCAACCTTTAAAATTACTTCTTTAAAAATGCTCTGATATGCCTTAAAATTTAACTTGCTCTGATACATCTTAAGTTTAACATGCTCTGATATACTTTACAAATTAATTCTTAGACATGCATTGGTACACTTAATTATTTTTACTCTGATACTAAAACTAAATAATCAAATGAGAATGAGCAAATTTTCAAGATACAACTTGCTCTGATAACAAAAATAAATTTTCTGCTCTAACACCAAAATCACAAAATTCAATGAGCAAATTTTCAAATCTTTAAGCAAATGGGCAAACCATTTATGCATATGACCATTTGTATCACATGCCAAAAGAATCAATATTCTTTTCAAGCAAATGCACTTATAATGCATCCTTTTGAAATTCATGATTCACATAAATGCTTTTGTTCAAATATTTTGTCATCATCAAAAAGGGGGAGATTATTGCTCCCTAGATTGATTTTGATGATTACAAAGCAGATTGAAGGGGTACCAATATTTTTTATTTGGAAAAATCTTTGTGCTCTTCAGGGGCAAAATCATAATTTTACCAAAACCCTGATTTAATAGTATCATTTGGTAGAACAAAAGATTTGTGATCTATTGGCGAAAATTTCATTATTTTTGAACTTGTATTTTTGAAGTTATGCATGTTTGAAATCCATGAGTCGACCCATGAGTCAGCTCATGGCACAACGAGCAGTTTGGCACACAGAATTTTTGGCTTGGCACAACATGTGAGTCGACTCATGAGTCGACTCTCAAGGCATGAGTCGACTCATGAGTCGACCCCTGCAGTTTTAGGCCAAAAATTATAGAACCCTGTTTTCTGGTTGCTTCAACAGAGGTCGACTCATGAGTCGACCCCTGAGGCATGAGTCGACTCATGAGTCGACCCCTGTGACGGGATTTTTCCGCAACGGCTAGTTTTTAACACATTTTAAGTGCTTTTAATGCTCATTTAATGTGGTCTAACGGCTCTTTTTTAGCCTAGAATGTTTTCTTCTATTTCTAAAAGCTATAAAAGGATTCAAAAGGCGGAAAACAAGTAAGAGATTAAGAAGAGAAAGGAAGAGATTAAAAAGAAAAAGAAGAGCATTCAAGAGAGTATTCAAGAGCATTCAAAAGAGAAAGGGTTTCTCAAGCCAACTTTTCAGCCCTAATCAAGAGCTTATTTCAAGCTTTCAAGAAGCCATCAATCCAAACTCACCAACTCCTCAAGCGCTCAATCAATTCTCCATCCATTTTGAGGAAATCCAAAAAGGGGCTTCTTTTCTTGAGTAAAGTGTATTTAAAGTTATATTCGCTCATTAAAGGGGCTTTTCTTGTACTTATTTATGCTATAAATTATTTTACTCATTTTGAGTGATTGTTTTTGTTTTGGAGGGGTTCCAAAATAAGGGAAGGTTGATCCGAACCTTGAATCGGAGTGTATTGGGTTGGCTTGTACCCGAGAAACAAGTGGACTAGCTTGGGACAGCTAGTGTCGGAGTTTCCGACGTTTGTATTCGGGTGAAATACAAGTTTAGTGGATTGGAATTCCCAAGTAGGAGCTTGGGGAGTGGATGTAGGTGCAAGGTTGGCACCGAACCACTATAAATCCTTTTGTTTGTGGTGTGCATAATTGCTTCTCTTTAACTCTTCATTATTTCCTTGCATTCTTGCTTTAGGCAATTAATCTTGAACTAAGGTTATTCTTCTCATTCATTTAGCTTTTGACAAGCATTTTTCATAAGTCATTAGTTAAGCTTAAAATTTTTAAAAACCCAATTCACCCCCCCTCTTGGGTTGCATAGCTGGGCAACAACGTCGTAGCTCACCTCGGCATCCTGAAGCCGCTGCTGAAGGTCGGAGACCTTCTTCGACCACTTTCGATCGTCGTCGGCCTGAGCTAAGAGTCAGGACGAACTCCCTTCCAGCTGGCCGATCCTCTCCTTCACAGCCGACAGTTCCACCCTGAGAGCACTAATCTTGGCAGCTTGAGCCCAAATTCGATCGCTGGCGCTCTTCTTATATTCCTCAAGCTCCTTCGCAAAGTCCACCTTCCTCCGGCTATACTCCATGATCCCTTTCACGTGGAGATTCCGAAAGTGGATGGCCTCTGAGGTGGCTTCAGAGTAACCCTCCCTTAACCTGCGAAGCTCGCCTTCCATCTTCTTCAACCTTTTCGCCACATGAAGAACCTCCTTCTTCAGCCGCTGGATCGTGGACTTCAGTGGGATCCCTTGGGGCAGGGGAAGTGCCTTGACAGGACACTGCCATCGAGAGACAGAAGCGTCAAGGCGCATCTCATTGCAGAAAGAAAAATAAAAAGGGGGGAGGGGGGGAAGAGAAGCCATCCACGATGAGAAATTCAACTTTATTGATTGAATGATTCTTGAAGACAAAAAGGAAAAGAAAAATTGCGGTAAAAGAAAGATACAAGGTCGGAGGTCTCAGACCTCAGAAGCAGGAGTTGGAGAGCTCGGTGTTCCTGGAGGGGGGCTACGGCAGCAGTAGCGGCAGGAGAAGGATCAGCCTCATCCTCAGACTCCTCGCCCAAGAAGCTGAGGTCGAGCTCGGAAAATTTCTTGGCCACCTTCTCCTGGCAGAGCTCGAACCCCTTGATGAATGCTTCTTGACCGAACCTGACGTTCAGGTCCCTCATCTCTGTGGAGGTCTTGAACTCCTCCACTGCAAGAACCCTGGCCTCCGAGATCAGGATCGAAATCTGCTCCACCAAGTTGGCGACCTCGGCCTCCGCCTTCCTCACCGTCTCCTCCGAGGTCTGCCTCTCTTCTTCCCGAGCCTGCTTTTCTCTCTCCAGGGCCTCCTGAAGGGCAACTACTTCGACTGCCTTTTCTTTGAGGGGAGTGACCTCGGCCCGGCAATGATCCTCCACCTGGATGGCATCCCTCCTCGCCCGATTCTTCACCTCGATATTGGTGAGGAGCTGGTGCCCAATCTGCAAGGGCGGCTAGGGGATCAGAACAAGGGTCGAATAGCCGGTTAAATGAAGATTTGTTTACCTCGAGAAAGGACCCTAGGGAGTCCCAAACCCACTGCTCAGGATCGGTGCGGTCGATCCTCTCGACGACTTCAGGCAGAATGTAGCCGTCGATCAACCGTTTGATCAAGTCCTTGTCATTGAAGGGATTCTCCGGCTCCTCTTCGGAATCAAGGGACTCGTCAGCGGTGGCTCGGCGGCTACTCACCCTGCGGGCCACCGACTTCCTTCTCTTCCCCCTCTCGACTATGGGCGCCTCCGTGGTGCGGACCCCCGAAACGGGAGCCCCAGTCGGTGGACTCCTCGAAGAGGCCCGGGGGGTCGTTGGTTCGACGTCCGGGGGAACGTCGATCGTTGGAGCCACCTGGACGGGCATGGCCAAGCTCGACTCCTCTGCCCTGGCCCTCTTTGCTGATCCGGAGGCCGCGGCACCCTTTCTTTTGTGGGCCTCGAGGCCCCTGGCAAGCATCCGTGCTGCTTCGGCGTCCATTCCTTAAAAAAAAAAAGTCAATCAATCAAAAATCAGAAATTAATAATGGGGTGAAAAAGGAAGGAGTAGCATCCAAAAAAAAAAAAAAGAAAAGAGAAAGGAGAAGAAAAAGAAAGAGAAAGAAGAAGGACGGAAGAAAAGAAGAGAAAGGAAAAGATGGAGTACTCGCAGGATCCTGGGGGCTCAGACCGATGTTGAACAAAAATTGCTCCCTCAGAAGGTTGGGAAGGGAAGGAGCGGAGTAGTCAAGAAGCTTTCGGGCAGCCTGGAGATCATCCTCCCCCAGGCTAGGGGCCCGGTGGACAGAATCCCTCAGAGAGCCCCAAGGGGGCAGGCCTAGCCTCAAGGTCGGGCAGTGGACGAAGAGGTATTTTTCCTTCCAATTGTGGATTGAAGAGGGGGCACCTTTCAGCAACCCTTCTTGCCGAACTGAGGGGAGAAATACCACCAGTCCTTCACCGAAGGATGATGCTTGAAGGTATAAAAATACCTAAATAGAGAGAGGGACGGCTGGACCTCGACTATGTGGTAAAGGGAGAGAAACCCTATAAAAAACCTAAAAGAATTTGGAGCAACTGAAGCCAAAGAGATATCTAAGAAGCGAAAGAGGGCGACAACAAAGGACGAAAGCAGAAGTCGGAGCCCGGCACAGAACGCCTCCTGATACAGGCAAAAACGATCGGGTGGAGGAGTGCTAGCCCAGTCGGAGGGGCCAGGCAGCTCCAGGTCATACTCCGGAGGAACTCCATACTGAACCCTTATCAGAAGGAGTTCATCCGGAGTCAAGGAGCATGGAATGGTGCTCGACATAAAAATTGGGCGAAGCCCAGCCCCAGATGCAGGTTCATCTACAGAACGAGGGACCTGGGGGGTTGAGGCGGAAGAACTCCCAGAACCACTGAAAGCGGAAGAGTCAGAAGACATTTCAAATAACTTCGAATGAAGACTCTAAAGATCCCAAAGAAGACAGACGAAACAAAGGATGAGAGGTCACAGGAGACTAACTCGGAGGAATACGATAGAAGAAAATGGCAAAGAAAAGGCCCCTAAATGGCAAGAAGAAGGACGGAGGTTCTGGGACTAACCTAGATCGCCCTGAGGGATGCAGAGGGGTGAGGAAAGGGACGATTCGAAGGATGCCTATTGCCCAAGAAGATGCCAAGGAGAATCGGGACTCTCGAAGAAGGGGTGAATACTGATGGAACTCTCAGACGGAATAGGGCCCCTAAAGACGGAAGGACGGGTTTAAATAGACCCTAGGATCCGGCGCCATAATGATCGCGAATCCCCCCAGACCGGCCCGCGCTCGACACGTGTCCCACTCACCATGGCAGGCGGCTAAAAGTGGCTGATGGCTGGCAGAGCCATTACTGCATCGTACCTGGGCCAGCATACCAGCAAAAATTTCGAAGGGTCCCTTCGTATCACCCCGATTCGAAAAGACTCCAGCACACGCACATTTAATGCCAAAATATCTAGAGGCGATCGTACGCAGGGTTCAAGGGGACAACTTCGACTGTGTAAACCTCTCTGTACTTCCTTCATTCGAAATTCAAACTCGAAAGTAGGGAGACTAGTGTTGGGTATAAAATACCCTCAGCTGAAGTTCTCAACGGGAGCTGGGCCTCGTCCCCGACTCCGGCTGCAGACAGACCTCGTCTGGACTCCTACGGGAGCCGGACTCCGCCCACAACTCCGACCGCAAGCAGACTCTGCCCGGACTCCTATGGGAGCCGGGCTCCGTCACCAACTTCAACCGCTGGTTAGCTTCGTCCGGACTCCTACGGGAGCCGGACTTCGCCCCTGACTATAATTGCAGGAAGACTCCGCCTGGACCCCTACGGGAGCCGGGCCTCGTCCCCGACTCTGACTGCAGACAGACCTCGTCTGGACTCCTACGGAAGCTGAATTCTGCCCATGACTCTGACTGAAAGCAGACTCCGCCCGGACTCCTATGGGAGCCGGGCTCCATCACCAACTTCAACCGCTGGTAAGCTTCATCCGGACTCCTACGGGAGCCGGACTTCGCCCCTGACTTTAATTGCAGGAAGACTCTACCTGGACCCCTACGGGAGCCGGGCCTCGTCCCTGAATCTGGCTGCAGATAGACCTCGTCCGGACTCCTACGGGAGCCAGACTCCGCCCATAACTCCGACCGCAAGCAGACTCCGCCTGGACTCCTACGGGAGCCGGGCTCCGTCACCGACTTCAACCGCTGGTAAGCTTCGTCCGAACTCCTACGGGAGCCGGACTTCGCCCCTGACTTTAATTGCAGGAAGACTCCGCCCGGACCCCTACGGGAACCGGGCCTTGTCCCCGACTCCGGCTGCAGACAGACCTCGTCCGGACTCCTACGGCAGCTGGACTCCACCCACGACTCCAACCGCAAGCAGACTCCGCCCGGACTCCTACGGGAGTCGGGCTCCGTCACCGACTTCAACCGCTGGTAATCTTCGTCCGGACTCCTACGGGAGCCGGACCTCGCCCCTGACTTTAATTGTAGGAAGACTCCACCCAGACCCCTACGGGAGTCGGGCCTCGTCCCCGACTCTGGCTGCAGACAGACCTCGTCCGGACTCTTACGAAAGCCAGACTCCGCCCACAACTCCGACCGCAAGCAGACTCTGCTCGGACTCCTATGGGAGCCGGGCTCCATCACCAACTTCAACCGCTGGTAAGCTTCGTCCGGACTCCTACGGGAGCCGGACTTCGCCACTGACTTTAATTGCAAAAAGACTCCGCCCGAACCCCTACGGGAGCCGGGCCTCATCCCCGACTCCGGCTGCAGACAGACCTCGTCCGGACTCCTACGGGAGCCGGACTCCGCCCACAACTCCGACCGCAAGCAAACTCCGCCCGGACTCCTACGGGAGCCGGGCTCTGTCACCAATTTCAACCACTGGTAAGCTTCGTCCGGACTCCTACGGGAGCCGGACTTCGCCCCTGACTTTAATTATAGGAAGACTCCGCCCGGACCCCTACGGGAGCCGGGCCTCATCCCCGACTTCGACTGCAGACAAACCTCGTCCGGACTCCTACGGGAGTCGGACTCCACCCACAACTCTGACCGCAAGCAAACTCCGCCCAGACTCCTATGGGAGCCGGGCTCCGTCACCAACTTCAACCGCTGGTAAGCTTCATCCGGACTCCTACGGGAGCCGGACTTCGCCCCTGACTTTAATTGCAGGAAGACTCCGCCCGGATCCCTACGGGAGCCGGACCTCATCCCCGACTTCGGCTAAAGGAAGACTTCGTCCGAACTCTTACGGGAGCCGGACTCCGAGCTTCTCTCAAATGGATAGCTAACCACCCCTCTCCGCCAGACACTCCAATCGAACTTCAGCCGACAGGTCTGCACTCCCTGGCGTGACGCAGCAATGGCCACGATCCTGCTCCACTTCCTGCGATGGATTCCGCGTGGCTCCATTACTCCCTGGCAGACCGCTATGATGCCCACGATCCTGTTCCACTTCCTGCGATGGATACCGCACGATTCTTACATCCTCTAGCAAGTCGCGACAACGGACGCCACTCCACTCCCTGCGGCAGAATCCACGTGGCACGCTTCAGTGATAGCCATGGGTCTACTCCACTACTCTTCACAACAAACTCCACCTGACCCTGGGCAGCCCACGACCAGACGGTTACAGACGTCGCTATCAATCTATTGCACCCTTCGCCTATAAAGAGGGGGACCCCAGATACGTTATTCTCTAAGCTCTATTTTCTATCCCAAAACTCTGCTAAAATTTTTGTTCGAGCACTCCATTCTTGTTGAGGCAGAGAACTGACTTGAGAGTCGGAGGGTCTTGCCAGAGTAACCCCACCTCCGGTTTAGACTTCTTTTGCAGGTCCCGACGGCGACCGCGACTCTCTCGACTCCAGCTTCTTCGGTGCAAGCGAATTTTTGCACCAACACCTTAGTTAAGCCAAACCCACCATTTGCACGAACTAGATTCCTGATTGGGTCCCTCACCGTATCCGAAATATTGAGCCCAACCCATCCTTTAATTCGTAGCATCCAATGCCTAATGGATATGGTTGCGTCTTCCCGGTGCAACTGAGCCACTGTAACCAACCGAGAATAATCAACCCCGAGAAGGGCCCGCACATCCACAATGGTGGAAGACCTAGACTTAATATTTTCTTAGAGAGATTTGATTTAGGTCTCTTTAGACTTGACTTGACATAGTCATAATAATTATGACTAACCTAGTGGCATGGGTTAGCTCAAATTGTTGCCACCTCAAATCAGAATTGGATCGACATATATGGCCAGGTAAGTGAGACCGATGGAAGGGATATGCCATTAACTCGACAAGAATGCATTCGAGTCGAGTAGCTCTCAATTAAAAACCAATCGATCGCATCTACCGAACTTACCTTAGACACCAAATTGTCAAATCAGAACTAATTGGGTTAGCCTACAATCCAGACTCTAACCTCTGAGCCAAATTAGGTCTTAACATGATCGAGTCACATCTAAATGTGATTCAACCTTGACCCAGACTTAATCCTATTATGCTGGTCAATTATTAGCTTTCATGATCCCACCTAACCAACTCTTGATTCGGTTTGATCAACCGCTAGACCTAATTAAGCAACCCAAGCCCGAACCCAATTTTATGAAAATATCTTAGATCTGAAATTCTCAATTTTAGACCTAATTTAATTTCATAAACTTAATACATTAATTAAGTTTGGGTTCATAAACAAAGCATGTATAATAAATTCTAGGGTTTCAGGATCTAGAGTTTTACAGAAAAGTTTTGATTTCTGATTAAGGATGAACGTGCGGCACCCCTACACGTCATATGAACACCCTATTGAATGGGAGGAGAGGGCCTTTAAACCCTACTTCATTCTTATGACCGGACGGCCATGAGGAACACCTTAACCAAAAATATAAATTTAACTACAAAACTAGTTAGATCTAAATTAACATATCACATATACAATTTAAGATCTAACTCATACATGCTTTGCATACATCTCATGTATCAAAAATTAATCTAACTAACATGCTTTCAGATATGATACATCACATATAATATCTAAAAAATAAGATTTAAATTGAACTATTCAAAATTAAATCTATTCTAGACAAGTTACTAGATCAGTTCTACAACTAGTCTAGGCATGTAATAGATTAATTTTATGAAAAAATTAAAATTTTATTTTCTATTTTCTGATCTGATTATAACACTTATAACATCAAAAAAATAGAGAATAAATTAGATTTAATTCATATTTTAATCTCATTAAAATATAAAACTTAAGACTATTCATGGATTCAACTAATCCTAGTCTAGTCATGCATCTCATGCATGTTAGATTATCTTAGATTTAATTTTAAATATTTTAATTTCAAATTCTATCATATTTGATGTGACATCTGAAATTATTTAATATTAGATAAATTAAAATTAAAATCAGATCTAAATTAGATCTAAAATAGAGCCAACAACTTGGCTCTGATACCATTTGAAGGAAAAATCGCCTTTTTCCTGTGTAGGATTTTCCAGATCTCATCAAATCTGGGGTGGAATAAATTTTAAATTTTATCCTACATTATTTTAGATCTAATATCTATTAGATCTAATTTTATTATCTGATATTTTAATTTCAAAATTAAATCTAAAAGTATGAGAAACATAGACATACCTCAAGGGTAATCTAATTACCCTGTAGATGATCGCAGTACTGCCTGAGGTTCTGATGTAGCCACGCAAGCGCCTGACCTCTACCAATATCCACTCAGGGAGGATCTAGAATATATTATCCTCATAATTCTATGCTCCAAAAATCAGATCTAAATCTGATTAGAAAGATCTTCAAAAGTCTTCCTGAAGTTGGAGCAGCAGCCTGTCGAAGAAGTCCTGCAGCATTCTGTTCCAGGTGTCACCACGCCTTGCACCTATGCCAGATGAACATCCAACTTCTTGGAAGTGAAGAGGGGAGAAAGGAGAGCAGGGAGGATATGGAGAAGAGGGGAGGGGGTGGCAGTCAATGGGTTTTTCGCATAAAATAATTTCTACCCCGAAACCCTAGGTGCAGCAGGGTTTATATAGACCCTGTATGCTGCGCAGTGCCACATCATTCGACCAATCAAAAAATTCCAATAAATTATGAAAAAATTTTGATTGGTAGAGTGATATCATCTGATCATATCAAATAAGAATCCCCATACTCTTTCCTATGTTGGTGCCAACAATGGATAGGCTCAAATAAGGTGGCGCCAAAGAGTCCAAGTTTATCAGGACTCTTTGGTTCTTATCCATTTGGGGCGCCCACTTAAATCCAATTGGGCTCATGCCATAATCTGATTATGGTATTTAATTTGATTAGGTTTAGGTATGTGGACACTCCACAAAAATCCTCTAATAAGTCTTCTTCAGTTTAAGACCCATATGTCAACTTTTGACAGATGTCCTAAAATAAAATTGGCATGTGCTAGAAATTAGCAGGTGTTGTCTTAAATTCATCTCATAAATTAAGACAAGCCTTTTCTGAGCTGGACAAGCTTCATTTAAACTAAGAGAAACCTTTCTAAGGTTCTCTGGATGAGCCAGATCACATTTGGCTCAGTAGAGACAGAAAAGAATACATGAGGAGAAAGTTAGGCTCAATTGAGTGCTAGCACGATTTTCTTGAACCTAATTGGATCTTATCCAAATCAATGGTAGCCCAATTGATGACATCCAGACCCTAACTCTTATTTGTGTGACCCAGTTAGGTTCAATTCTGTATGGTAATGAGATATGTCGTGATCTCATCATCGACATCATCGAAACTCCTTTCGATGGACCAGAACTCTTCTGATTCAGACAATTAGAATGATCGATCATCAAAATCATTCTAATTGCTCCCAAAATCCACCAGTGACACCTAGCAGTATATGGTGGTAACCCATCAGAACTAAAGATGAACCTCTTGGTGAAGCTACCTGTGTGATTGAGTTCCTCTATCATGAGTCCCGATTGAATTAGGGTTAAGGTGAACTCGTCAAACCCAACATCAGTCATATGAATCAATCGATCAATCTGAGTTCGATGTGAAACCCCAATGAAAAATTCTTTTCCATTATTTCACTCTACCATGGCCATGGGCTTAAGGACTCAATCTTTCGATCACCATAGGACTACTCCTCTCATCTACCGAGGTTGATAGATCCCATCTTGGTGCGATCTGGTTCCTACAATGAACATGCTACAGCCAACATACACCTCAGGGTTTTGAATGGCTAGGAGATCAAGTTATGGTGTATTCAAACTATAACACACTCAAGGTGAACCGACGATGCACCTCAGGTCAAAGAACTAGACACACAACTGCAGCATCGAGCTAGTCATCGACGACAAGGTAGATTTCCTTATGACTGCTCGAGGTGGTCACGCTCAGTACTCTCGGTCTCAATGAATACCTGTATTCTCGTTCTGATATCTTCACACCGTAGACTCAAGACTCATCTACCCTAAGAAAGCGATCGTACACCAACCTTCCAGATCGATCACCATCCTCGTGATGATCCTATGGTCAGGAGTAGTTTATGAATTAGTTATGTAAATTCATGCCTTAAATTTTTAACTCTTGAAAATATGAATTAACATTCCCACTAACTCAAAGGATGTATCACAGACACAATGTATACAATGTGATAGAAGAATAATCTTTTTATCCATTTATAGTCAAAATTACAATTTTGCCCTTAGATTTATACAGGAATGTGTCAGCCGATCTGGCATCTAGGGCACACATCTAACATTGAGGAGAGCAGGAGGTTGAGGGATGGAAAAATGATCTTACGCATCAGGAACGGAGCAAAAGTTGCTGCTGTAACCATACGAACCTACCTTCTGTGATTACCGTTAGGATTAGATTTAGTTTTAAGAGACTGTTATTATGTGCCTATAGCAAGCAGGAATTTGATTTTTGTTTCATGTTTAGTACAAGAAGGCTATGTGATTAGCTTTCATAAGGACCATTGTAATATTTTTTATGAAAATAATAAAATTACAGATGATTTTCTTATTAGCGATCTCTATCAGCTACATATTGATGTATCTGTATTTAATATCAAGCAAAATGTGAATGCCATATAAATTAAAAAGCCTAGAGATCGTCTAAATGATAGGTATTTGTGGCACCTAAGGCTAGGTCATATAGCGGAAGACAGGGTTAACAAATTGGAGAAATCTGGGCTATTGAGTCCGTTGACTTTCGAGTCATATCCAGTTTGTGAATCATGCCTTCAAGGCAAAATGATCAAGGTTCCTTTTGTGGGACATGGGGAAAGGGCCATAGACCTACTTGTCCTAGTACATACGGATGTGTGCGGCCCATTTGATGTGCCGGCTAGAGGCAACTACATCTACTCTATTACCTTTACCGATGATATGTTTAGGTACAGGTGTGTGTTTCTAATGAAACATAAGTCTGAAGCTTTTGAAAGGTTCAAAGAATTCAGATATAGGTAGAAAAACAAACAGGAAAGCCCATTAAGGTTCTTCGATCAGATCGAGGAGGTGAATACTTTAGTTGGGAGTTCCTAGACTATCTTAAGGACAATGGTATAGTCTCTCATTGGACTCCACCTGAAATGCCTCAACTCAACAGGGTTTCAGAACAGAGAAATCGGACCCTATTAGACATGGTCCATTCCATGATGAGCTTCACAGACCTCCCTGAGTTTTTTTGGGGACATTGTTGTTGGGAATAGTATCCCAAAGCCAATCATCAGTCTGTTGACGGTTGTGCTTCTTTTTGTATTAGTATATGAATTATAAATAAATAAAAATTATTTTAATATTTTTCATCATAAAATGTTTCATCTTCTAATGAACTCCTATGTTGTGGTAAAGTCCTTAGGACTATTTAGACTCGACAAAAGAGGATTTGTCGTTTAGTCCTTAAACCTGTTTGCGACCAAATGATACGTTGTTACCAAGGATGACAACGTTTATCAAGCATAGGTCATTGTGTGCCATATGGGTTGGTTGTCCTCTTAACCAAGGAGTGTGGAGACACTGGTATGGCATACAGGTGAGATGTAAGGGTACATCTGTACTGAACGTGACTGACTCCGGAGCTATGTCTTCTATCAAGATATGCTCCAATGGGATATGGGTATAACTGTCCCTCCAACTTGAGACCGCCACGGTGACTTGCAAGCAACTCACTGCACTTAGGCACTGGACTACCTGAATTTCTAATTCAGTGACGGAAGGATGCTGGGTGTAGTCAAGTACTTGACTTGTCGGTGCATGTGTCAAGATGGGATTGACCACTCCAGTTCAGGAGCTGTGTACAGTCATGTTTCAATTTAGCAAAACCTTGGCCAGGGTAGTCCTAGTGAGAAGTCACAGGACTGTTTGAGTTGAGCACGATTTGGATGATCTAATCAGGGTTGACAGTTTAACCCTGAGTCATCCTAAACACTGGGGTCAAAAGGGATGAATTATACAGTAACCATATTCACGTAGGTTCTGAGTGTTGCGATTGTGACTATTCGGCCTATCCGGATATCGGGTACCATTACTAGATGGTCACTTCGATTAGTACCAAAATTGGTTCCTGTGCTACCGGCTTAGGTTCGAACCTGTGGGGTCACACACATTAGAGATTCCTATCTGATCTGATGGCTGATGAAGAGTCCTACATGTCTGAGACTCTATGATCGAGAATCAGGATTCTCTGATCATGAGTTCCACACATTTTGGGTACCGAGGTCAAAAGTCTCACTGGTTTGGGACTTTGCGATCAGGATTTCATATCAATGAATTTTGATACCAATTATCCATCGAATTTGGACTCAGTATTTATGAGAGGTTTAATTAGTGATTTGATCACTAATTAACTCAATTTGATTGAGTAATTATTTTTGGATCAAGTCCAATTGAATTGGATTCAGTTGGATTTGACCCGATTAGATTAAGTGTTGACCTAATCGTCAAAGTGGTTTGGTCCCTGATTTGATCAGGGGTTGGGCTTAGTCAATTTTTGATTTGATTAAGATTTTATTGAGCCTAATTAAGTCTAATTGTGTTGGGTTTAAATTAATCTAATTGGACCTAACTTATTTTAATTAAGTTGGTTCAATTAGGTTGATTTAAAATTAGAAACCACCTTGACATCAACTCCCTGCGCCACCTCACTTCTTCTGCGCCCATTTGAATTCACGAGAAATAACTTCTCATGAATTTTCTCTCATGCAAAGGCCTTCCCACGCCCACACTTGTGTGCCAATTATTTGGATAAACATGATTTGTTAGCCATTCAAATTCAAAGGGTGTTTGAATTTAAATGGATAACTAATCCCATGCACCATGACCTTATCCTTTTGTGCACCATTTTTTTTACACGAGAAAGAGTTTCTCGTGTAAACTCTCCATGCACAAGAGAGCTCACGCCCCTCTCTTCTCATGCATAGAGTGGATAGGAATAAGTTGGTTGGCATTTGAATTCAAATTCAATTTGAATTCAAGTGAGCAACCACTTATCTTTATCCTCTCACGTGGTAAAAATGCTGCAAAGACGCGATCTTGCATCATTTTAAAAAGGAGATAAGAGAGGGCGTGTGCACGAGATATCTGAAAAAAAAAAAGGGTGGCATGAGAGAGGTTTCTTGTGTGAGAAAAGAAAAGAAAAAGAGAGAAAAGAAAGAAACAAGTGGGTGCTAGTTTCTTCGGAGTGTACCCTAGGGTTTTGGCTTAGGGTTCGGAAAGTGAGAACATGAGCTACGAGTATCGTGAGCCCACCAAACTTCAGAGAGAGCATCATCAACTTCTCTACCATCTTTGCTGACGATCTAGAGCATCCAAGAAGTCAGCAGACATCGATCGAAGGAGTTCGATCAACATCGGCCATCAAAAAGGTACGAACTAGCATTCGTGAGGAGTTGATCAGATCAGGAGCTTCATGTGGACGATCCGCACAGGCTAGACACACAATGTGGCTGCACTGCGATGATCAGATTCTTTCAATGATGATCAGATTGCGACGATCGACTACCCGCACAAAGGTAATATGTTCTGAATACATAATAGTAAATTATTTACTGTAGAAGTTTGAATTTTAAATTTAAATACATGCTTTATATCATATTTAGATCCTAGTGTAGGGTAAATACATATTAATTAATTAGATTAATTAATATTTTTACTATAAAATTATAATTTTAAAAAAATTTTAAAATTACCATTTTACCCCTACACTAAAATTCACTTCAAATGATATCAGAGCAAGTTCTAAAATATGATATATAGATTTGCATGCGTAGATTAAGTTGTAATCTAAAAGTTTAAATTTGAAATTTGAAATTCAAAATTTGAAATTTGAATTTTGAAATTTGTTCGAAATTTAAAATTCAAAAATTTGAAATTCAAAATTTAAAATTTGAATTTTGAAATTTGAAATTCAAAATTCAAAATTCAAAAATTTGAAATTCAAAATTTGAAATTTAAAATTTGATTTAAATTTCAAATTTCAAATTTAAAATTTAAAATTCAAAATTTGAAATTCAAAAATTTAAAATTTGTTTGAAATTTAAAATTCAAAATTTAAAATTTAAATTTTAAATTTTAAAATTGATATATTTAGATATACTTGATCCAAGTAGCAAGTAGTCTAATTGGGTTGGTTGCCATGGTCGTCCGATCATAGGAGAAAAGTAGGGTTTAAAGGCCCTCTCCTCCAATTCGATTGGGTTCTCCTATGGCGGTAGGGGTGCCACTGCAATTATATCCCATACAGACGAAGCAGCGAAAAGACTTAATTGTAAAAGTTTAATTATAAAATTTATCATGAATGTGTTAGATTAGATCTAAAAGAATATTCATGATTTATTTTGATTGAGTTATTTTTTATTATGTAATTAGCAATAGGATTGCTGTTTATGAAATGTGCTGATCCGTTTGTGAAATAAGTCAATACATTTGGTGAATAAAAAATAAAATCTTTGAAATTTAAAAATTATTTTCGAAATGCCAAACCCTGATCCATCAACCCAAATACTTAATTAAAAGAATTAAGTGTTGTCAAGATGGTCTAGAATTATGAATTAAGACCTAAGACAATTGCATAAACTTATGGGTCAATGGGTTAGATGGATTAGGTCCATAATTGGGTTAGACCTAAGGTTAGCTTAAAGAAATGGACTAAATTAGAGTAATTGGTCAAATCTAATCAAAAGTTGAATTAGATTAGGTCAAAGACACTCTAAACTCAACTCCAATAGTTGTAGTTGAATGGGTTCATATCTTTAACTAGACCAAGATGGACTTAATTCATGGCTACGCGGTGGAACCCTATTTACTAAGTTGATCAAATTAAAACTAATGAACTGGTTGGTGTCTAAGGTAAGTTTGACAGTTTGACCAGTGGTTTTTAAGTGGGAGCTACTCGCATTGATTCGATTTCTGCTGAGTTAATGGCATATCCCCACCACTGATCTCACTTACCTAGCCAACCTGGTGAGTTAGATTTTGATTAGATCACTTGATGATTAGGGCTCACCCATGTCATTAGGTAAATCAGTGTGACTGATTTAGGTACTCCTAATATCGACTTTAATTAAATCCTTTTTAATCTGACTTGGTGAAGTTAGTGGGAGGATTGAAATTGGCTGGTTAATTTTTTCTCTTCTATCCTTTAATAAAATCCTCAAAAATTATTAGTGTTGCCCAGCTATGCAACCCAAGAGGGGGGGGGGTGAATTGGGTTTCTAAAAATTTAGACTTAATTTTTAACTTATGATGAACAAGACAAAGATTTTAATTCAATATTAATTACCTGAAGCTGAATTGCAAGGATATAATAAAGAAATAAGGTAAAGCGATAAAGCACACCACAAACACAAGGATTTATAGTGGTTCGGTGCCAATCTTGCACCTACATCCACTCCCCAAGCTCCTACTTGGAAATTTCAATCCACTATCCTTTGTATTCAACCCGAATACAAAACGTCGAAAACTCCGACACTAGCTATCCCAAGCTAGATCACTTGTTTCCCGGGTACAAGTAAACCCAAAACACTCCGATTTCAGGTTCGGATCAACCTTTCCTTGTTTTGGAAATCCTCCAAAAATAAGAACAAAAACTCACAAAGAGTTAGAAAATTTTGAGCATAGATTAATACAATAACAGCTCCTTAAATGAGCGAATATAACAATAAAAGCTTTACTCAAATGAAGAACCCCTTTTCGGATTTTCTCAAAGTGGATGAACGCTTGAATGAACACTTGAGAAGAGGTTGATTGTTGATTGAAGATCTCTTGAAAGCTTTGAAAGATCTATAGATCAAGTTTGAACAATAGGCTTGAAAGATCATCTTGAATGCTCTTGCTTTTCTCTTTCACAATCTCTCTTGTATATTATGGATCCTCTCTCTTTTTCTTTTTGGATATTTCGTTGATCTCAGACTTTTTCGTGCAGATTTCGGATCCTCTCTTCTGTTTTTCTCATTTTTGATTTCACATTTGATCTGCTATTTAATCTGCAATTTCTTTCACCATTTAAAGCATTTTATGACATTAGAAGCAAGAGAAAATAATTTAGGCAGATAAAGAGCCGTTAGAGCAATTTTAGGAAGCATAAAAGGCAATTAAAATGAGCAAAAAAATAGCCGTTGCTGACATTTTCCGTCGCAGAGGTCGACTCATGAGTCGACTCATGCTTCAGGGGTCGACTCATGAGTCGACCTCTGTTGCAAAAACCAGAGAATGCGTTTCTGGAAATTCTTGGCTCAAATCAGCAGGGGTCGACTCATGAGTCGACTCATGCCTTGTGGGTCGACTCATGAGTCGACTCACAGGTCATGCCAAGCCAGAAAACTAGCGTGCCAAGGAGAATTTTTTGCGTGCCAATCAGCTCACAGTGCCATGAGTTGACTCATGAGTCGACTCATGCACTTCAAACCTTCATAACTTCAAAAATATAAGTCCAAACACAATGAAATTTTCACCAATAGATTTCAAATCATTTGTTCTACCAAATGGTACTATCAAATCAGGATTTTAGTGAAATTATGATTTTGCCCTTGAAGAGCATAAGGACTTTTTCATTTTAAAATTATTTGTATCCCTTCAATCTGCTTTGTAATCATCAAAATCAATCTAGGAGCAACAATCTCCCCCTTTTTGATGATGACAAAACATTTGAACAAAAAAACATTTATGTGAATCACTAATTTCAAAAGAATGTATTATAGGTGTATATGCTTGAAAAGAGTGTGATTCTTTTGGCATGTGATATAAATGGTCATATGCAAAAATAGTTTGTCCATTTTCATAAAGACTTGAAAAGAGTATTAGATCATTTTGAGTTTAAGATATATCAGAGCAAGAGAGAAAAATAAATTTTGCAATATATCAGAGTAAGAAAAATAATTTTTACAATATTATCAGAGAAGATTTTACAATGTATCAGAGTAAATGTTATAATATAACAGAGAAAATTTCACACTGTATCAAAGCAAATATCAGAGAAACTTTCACACTGTATCAGATTAAATTTTATCATGTATCAGAGCAAGTTAAAAGAAATTTTAGGGTGTATCAGAGTAAATCAAATTTCTTAAGATGTATCAAGGTAAATTTCATAAGATATATCAGAGCAAGTTTGAATTTTGAAATATATCAGAGCATATAAAAAATTACTTATTTGCATTGTACTTATGATTTTGCTTTTTGTTTAATTTCTGTCTGATATCAATTTTCTCAAAATTTTTGTTTAATTTCTCAAAATACCATTTTTGTTCAATTTCACAAATTTTGTTTAATTTCTTAATTTTTGTTTAATTTCTCCAAATATTTAATTTCTCCAAATTTTTTTAATATCTCCAATATTATTTTGTTTAATTTCTCAATAATTGAATTGCTTTTTTGTTTAATTTCTGTTTGATGCCAAATTACTGTTTGATGCCAAATTTCTCATAATTTATAATTTTGCTTTTGGGGTTTTGCCTTTGATGAGTTGCTTTTTGCTTAATTTCTCCCCTTTTTGTTTAATTTCTCCCCCTTTTTCTTTCATAATTTAGGGTTTTGCTTTTAATGAGTTGCTTGCTTTTTGTTTAATTGTTTACTTTCTCCCCCTTTTTGACATCATCAGACATGGTTAACTTTTCCTTTTTCAGAAATATTCTTTAATTTCTCTCCTTTTAGAGTATATCACAGATGTTTGCTCCCCCTTAATATAGCAATTATCAACAGCAAACAACAACAAAGAGAAGACAATATTTCAACAAGGAGAATATATATAACCATAATATGATCAACATCATTACAAAAGGTAGAAATATAAGCAAAAGATGATTCCATTAAAAATATAATTGTTTCAATACATAGTTCTTTAAAATAAAATTCAATCAGCTAATTGTCAATACATGGCCCCAAGGTATAGATCCTAGAACAAGATACTAACACCTAGGATCTAGTAATGATCAAGATAAGTCAATGATCGGAGTCATCAGAGATAGGGTGAGGAGATGATGGATCAGAAGTGCGTCCTCTACCCCGTCTGCCTCTGCCACGAGCAGGAGAGCGAGATGAACTGGGTGGCTGAGAACGCTGAGATGCTAAGGACTGAACAGAAAGGGTGAGTCTGATAGAATCAAGTACGTTCAGTGCTCTGAAAACAGATTGAAGTAGAGCAGTGAACTGAGTGGTAGCATGCTCACTCGATCCTCGGATTTCTTTCCTCAGCAATTCATATCCACCTTCTAGTGCTCCTCTAAGCCTACCAGCCTCTGCAGTGAGGTCTGTGACCTCAATAGTAGACTCCTGTGGCTTGGGATGGGCCAAAGCAAGGACTTGCCCCTGCAAGTCTAAAACTCTGCCAGTCAATCTCCAGACTGTATCTTCAAGTTGCTGTATCCTAATGGACTGATCTGAAATCATCTGAAATACAGTGGAGATGTGGGGAGTAATGGTCTGATCAGAAGAGGTAGCTTCAGGTGCAAAAGAAGTACTACTCCACTGGCTAGACAGTAAAGAAGCCACACGCTGTGAAATATGCTCGATCTGATCGTCAGCCAGTCTGAACTCTGAATGAGGTGCTCTGCTCTCTGGCTGATACACTGGTGTGGGCAACCTAGTAAACTCTGAAGGGTCAGCCTCAGTATTAGGAATGAACTGGGTATCTGGTGAAGCTGCCCTGAAGTCATGTACAGGAGAAGATGGACCTTCTTCTTCTATTCTGTCTTCAGTTCTGTCTTCAGTTCTTATTTCAGCTCTATCCTCAGCTCTTTCTTCAGAGCCCTTGATCCAACCACCATCAGTCTTTGTAATTCCCATTCGGTGCAGGCTGTGTTGGTTGAAAGTGTCCACATGTGAGAGCTTGGTAGCAGCCTCCCCCTCACAACTAACTCCAAACCTCCTGAATACTCTAGTAAGGGCCATACCATAAGGCAAGTGTGCCTTGGATCTATTCAAAGTTTCTCTCATGGCCTCTATCATAAGTGCAGGGAGGTTCAGGGGGGTCTGAGTGATGACATGAAACATGACACATACATCTCTGCTGGAAAGTAAGTCATGTCTACCACTCCTAGGAAAGAAGAGCTTTGAAACTATCTGATGCAGGACCCTCATCTCAATGGACAAAAACTTTGCTTCCAATTTGTTTAAATTTCCTGAAAAAGTTTCTCCTAAAATGATTCTGATCCCCTCTTCTTTAATTGGGAGTTCCATATATGAATATCCTTCACTAGGCAACTGAAGTATTTCTCCCAAAATCCTAGAATCCAGGCAGATATCAATTCCCTTTACAGTTGAAGTCACTGACCCACTTCCATAAAGTAGGTTTTGGTAGAATTCTCTAACAAGGTCAACATAGGTGACTTCCTTAAGAGAGCAATAGAGTTCCCATCCTTGGTTTTTAATTTTGGTAGCAAAAGTAAAGCCTTCTTTCTCAAAGAACCGAAAATCTATATTTTTCCCGATTTCTACTTTTCTATCAGAAAGAGGATTCACACTGGGGCTTAGGAGGGATTGAGAGGGACCTTGAGCAGATACTGAAACTGGAGTGGGAGCAGTTGAAGACTGAGCATGCCTTTTCTTTCTGACAATTTCTTCAGGCTCACGGATTGACTTTCTTCTTTGGGGAAGTTTCATCTTTGGAGCCATATCCACTATAGTAGCAGGCAAGGAGACTTGAATTGAGTGGATGAGTGATCACAAGAGAGTGAAGAAGGATTTTGGTGGGGAAAAGAAGCAGATTTTGAATTATCGGTGAAGTTCTAGGGCACGTTCCAACCGCGCCAAGCAATGCGAGAAAGCACAGAAAATCCTTTTCAAGGAGGCGATTTTTGGTGGAGAGGAGGAGGGAGAATTGCTACGAAATAAATCCTTGGATTTGGAGCAAGAAGAGTTGGAGAAGACGGCTTTTGGAAGAAGAAGATGAGTCATCTCACGAACAGGGTTTCCCGTTTAAAAATAATGAACCCGATGAAGTTGGTGGGATTTACAAGTTTGCCATTGAGTCGACTCATGGGGGTCGACTCATGAAGTTCAGAAAATCAGGAAAAATATGAATAAATTCCAAAAAATTTTAAAATTTTGAGTGAAGGAATTTTGCTCAATGATAAGTTCTTAGAATGATAAATTTGAGCTTTTGGGACCAGGATAGATGTTGAAAATTGAGCTTTAATCAATTCTTTGAAAATTGAGAAATTTTAGGCAAATGGATCTAGAATTCCTAGATTTCTCCTAATTTCACAGAATCTATCCTCACTAAGGGCCTTTGTAAAGATATCAGCTAATTGATTCTCAGTGCAAACATATTCAAGAATTATATTTTTGTTTTGAACATGTTCTCTTATGAAATGATGTCTTATTTCAATATGTTCGAATCTTGAGTGTTGAATTGGATTTTTAGATAGATTTATGGCACTTGTGTTGTCACATCTTATTGGTATTTCATTAAGTTTGATTCCAAAGTCTTCGAGTTGTTGCTTAATCCACAAGATTTGAGCACAACAACTTCCGGCTGTAATGTATTCGGCCTCAGCCGTAGACAGTGCCACCGAATTTTGTTTCTTGCTAAACCATGAGATTAGGTTAACTCCAAGAAATTGGCAAGTTCCACTTGTGCTTTTTCTATCTAATTTACATCCAGCAAAATCAGCATCTGAATATCCTAATAAATTAATTTGTGAGTCCTTAGAGTACCATAACCCTAGAGTTTGAGTACCATTTAAGTATCTAAGGATTCTTTTAACTGCATTCAAATGAAATTCTTTAGGATTAGATTGATATCTAGCACATAAACAAATACTAAACATGATATCAGGCCTTCTTGCAGTTAAATATAATAATGAGCCAATCATACCTCTATAGTATTTTAAGTCTACGCTTTTACCTTCATCATCCTTGTCAAGCTTACATGAGGGACTCATTGGTGTGCCAATTGGTTTGCAGTTCTCCATTCCAAATCTTTTGAGTAGTTCCTTGGTGTACTTGCTTTGGGTGATGGAGATTCCCTCTTTTGATTGTTTGATTTGGAGTCCGAGGAAGAAGGTGAGTTCTCCCATCATGCTCATCTCGAACTCCCCCTGCATAAGCTTAGCGAAGTCTTGACAAAGGGATTCATTAGTAGACCCAAAAATTATGTCATCAACATAAATTTGTATAACTAGCATATCATTTTGATTTCTTTTAATAAATAGGGTTGTATCTACATTGCCTCTTGAAAAACCATTATTTAGTAGAAATTTGCTTAGCCTTTCATACCATGCTCTAGGTGCTTGTTTTAGACCATATAAAGCTTTATTTAATCTAAAGACATGATTAGGAAAAGCATGTTTTTCAAATCCAGGGGGTTGTTCTACATATACTTCTTCAGAGATATATCCATTTAAAAATACACTTTTAACATCCATTTGAAATAACTTGAAATTCATAAAGCAAGCATATGCAAGTAGAAGTCTAATAGCTTCTAATCTAGCAACAGGTGCAAAGGTTTCATCAAAATCAATTCCTTCTTCTTGATTATATCTCTTAGCAACCAGTCTTACTTTATTTCTAATTACATTTCCATGCTCATCTAATTTATTTCTAAAGACCCATTTTGTGCCAATTATTGAATAATCTTTAGGTCTTGATACTAAGGTCCAAACATTATTTCTTTCAAATTGATTAAGTTCCTCTTGCATAGCATTAATCCAGTTATGATCATTTTCAGCTTCTTCAAAAGTTTTAGGTTCAAGTTGAGATACAAAAGCACAATGATTAAGTACATCTCTAAGTGAAGAACGTGTTTTTATCCCATGCATAGGATCACCGATAATTAACTCCTTAGGGTGGTTGTGAACATACCTCCATTCCTTGGGTAGGTCATTTATACCTTGAGGTTGTTCTTGAATTTCTTCACTTCTCTCATCTTGTTTATCTTCTTGATCCTTGTCTTCTGGAGTTGCTGAGTCTTTCAGAGTGATCTCCTTCATACCTTCTATTAGTGGCTCTGCATCATCAACACCCTCATTCTTCCTTGAAGGAAGATCGTTAGATTCATCAAAAACAACATGTATGGACTCCTCAACTACTAAAGTTCTTTTGTTGAAAACTCTAAATGCTTTACTAGTGGAGGAGTAACCTAAAAAGATTGCTTCATCTGATTTTGCATCAAATTTATCAAGTTTTTCTTTTTCATTATTTAATACAAAACATCGGCAACCAAAGACATGAAAATATGCAATATTTGATTTTCTTCCTTTCCAAAGTTCATAGGGGGTTTTCTTTAAAAATTGTCTAATTAAAGCATGATTTAAAATGTAACATGCTGTGTTAATAGCTTCCGCCCAAAAATATCTTGGAAGGTTGCTTTCACAAAGCATGGTACGGGCCATTTCTTCTAAGGTTCTATTTTTCCTTTCAACTACCCCATTTTGTTGGGGTGTCTTAGGAGCAGAGAAGTTATGGCCAATTCCATTTTCATCACAAAAATTTTCAAAATCTTGATTTTCAAATTCAGTTCCATGATCACTTCTAATATTTTGAATTGAAAACCCTTTTTCATTAGAAACTTTTCGATGAAATTTAGTGAAAATATGAAAAGTTTCATTTTTGTGAGCCAAAAAGAAAACCCAAGTAAAATGAGAGTAATCATCTATAATTACAAAGCCATATCTTTTTCCTCCTAGACTGGTGGTTCTTGTTGGTCCAAATAAGTCCATATGTAAGAGCTCTAATGGTCTAGAAGTTGAAACAGTGTTTTTGGATTTAAATGATACTCTAGTTTGTTTACCTAATTGGCAAGCATCACAGATTCTATCCTTTTCAAAATTCAGTTTTGGCAAATCGAGAACTAAATCTTTCTTAATTAATTTTGAAAGAGAATGCATGCTGATATGTGCAAGTCTACGATGCCACAGCCAACTAGTCTCATTGATTTTAGCATTCAAGGATACTAGGCATTGCATGTCTAATTTGGCTAAGTCATTCAAATCTATCATATAAATATTGCCATGCCTATGTCCTATAAATTTAATGCCATCGTTAATAGGACTAGTCACAATGCAAACAGATGATTCAAAAACTACTTTATACCCTTTATCACAGAATTGACTAATGCTAAGTAAGTTATGCTTTAAACCTTTAACTAGTAAAACATTCTCAATGTATTTGGAGGGAGTGATACCAATGTTACCTATCCCGATGATCTTTCCTTTGCCATTATCTCCAAAGGTGACCATCCCTCCATCCTTAGCATCAAGCGTGATGAATTGTGATTCATCACCAGTCATGTGTCTCGAGCATCCACTGTCAAGATACCATTTCCTGTTTCCTTCTTGGGATGCTAGACACACCTGCAAGCAAAGGTCAAGTCTCTGTCTTAGGTACCCAAGCTTTCTTGGGTCCTTTTGGGTTAGTCAGAATGGTTCCTTTTGGAACCCATATTTTCTTTATAGTTGTATTTGTAGATTTGAGGCATGTGTATGATTTATGTCCTATTCTACCACATTTGAAACAAGTAATATTTGTAGACTTGTTACCTGAATAATTTACATAAATATCCTTCAGAAACTTTTGTTTCTTCAGAGGTTTATAGCCAAGTCCAGCCTTATCATATATAGCTTTCTGATTTTCAAGGATCATATTTAGTTTGTTTGAACTTAAGGTGAACTTATTTACTATAGATTTCAGCTTGTTAATTTCATCCTTTAGGTTTTGATTTTCTTGACTCAAGGTGAGTTTTTCAATTGAAAGAATTTCAGCTTGTTTCACTAAGGACTGATTTTCCAATTTCAGTTCTTTATTTTTCTTTCCTAGTTTCTTTAATTCATCAATTGAGTCATAGAATGCTTCATGCAATTCTTCAAATGTGAATTCACTAGTGGATACAGAAGTTACCTCATTTTCATGTGCCATCAGGCACAAATTGACTTGTTCTGTTGAGGTTTTCTCGTCAGAGCTTGAGTCATCACTCGCACTCTAAGTCGCCATCATTGCCTTCTTTTTGAACTTTTTGGGACCTTTCTTCAGTTATGGACATTCGGATCTGAAATGTCCCGGCTTCTTGCACTCGTAGCATGTAAGGGGTTGATCTTTCTCTTTTTCTTTGCTTTGTTCCCCTTTTGTGAATTTCTTTCTCATCCCCTGTTTCCTTTTTCTTAGAAACTTCTTAAATTTTTGGGTGATGAGTGCCATCTCTTCATCCTGTTCTTCATCTTCAGATTCATCCATTTCATAATCAGGCGAAGTTGTGGATTTGAGGGCAATGGTTCTTTTCTTTTTGACTTCATCCTCTTGATGTTGCTTCATGCTAAGTTCATGAGTCATCAAGGATCCAAAAAGCTCTTCTAGAGGTAGAGTGTTCAAGTCCTTTGCTTCTTGGATGGCAGTCACCTTAGCTTCTCAAGTTCTTGGCAGTGACCTGAGAATCTTTCTTACAAGTTCACTGTTAGTATAAGATTTGCCAAGACTCTTCAAACCATTAATTATATCAGTAAAACGAGTAAACATGGCAGTTATGGACTCATCATGCTCTATTTTGAACAATTCATATTTATGTACAAGCATGTTTATTTTAGACTCTTTTACTTGATTTGTTCCCTCATGGGTTACTTCTAACCTATCCCATATTTCTTTAGCAGATGCACAAGTAGAAATATGATTGAATTCACTAGCATCTAGTGCATAATAAAGAACATTCATGGCTTTGGCATTTAATTGTGCCAATTTCTTGTCAACCTCATCCCATTCTTTTTCGGGTTTGGTTGACTCCTCACCATCTATAGTCTTGGTGGGTGTGTGAGAACCATTCACTATGATACTCCACATATCATAGTCGAGTGCTTGTATGAAAATCTTCATCCGAGCTTTCCAATAGGTGTAATTAGACCCATTGAAAAGTGGAGGTCGGTTTGTTGATTGCCCCTCGGCTAGAGAAGTACCAACATGGGTTGCCATAGATCTTTAACTCTTTGATTGTTAGATCAAAGAAGGGCTAGAGCACCGGGCTCTGATACCACTTGTTGCCCAGCTATGCAACCCAAGATGGGGGGGGGGTGAATTGGGTTTCTAAAAATTTAGACTTAATTTTTAACTTATGATGAACAAGACAAAGATTTTAATTCAATATTAATTACCTGAAGCTGAATTGCAAGGATATAATAAAGAAATAAGGTAAAGCGATAAAGCACACCACAAACACAAGGATTTATAGTGGTTCGGTGCCAACCTTGCACCTACATCCACTCCTCAAGCTCCTACTTGGGAATTTCAATCCACTATCCTTTGTATTCAACCCGAATACAAAACGTTGGAAACTCTGACACTAGCTATCCCAAGCTAGATCACTTATTTCCCGGGTACAAGTAAACCCAAAATACTCCGATTTCATGTTTGGATCAACCATTCCTTGTTTTAGAAATCCTCTAGAAACAAGAATAAAAACTCACAAAGAGTTAGAAAATTTTGAGCACAGATTAATACAATAACAGCTCCTTAAATGAGTGAATATAACAATAAAAGCTTTACTCAAATGAAGAACCCCTTTTCGGATTTTCTCAAAGTGGATGAACGCTTGAATGAACACTTGAGAAGAGGTTGATTGTTGATTGAAGATCTCTTGAAAGCTTTGAAAGATCTCTAGATCAAGTTTGAACAATAGGCTTGAAAGATCCTCTTGAATGCTCTTGCTTTTCTCTTTCACAATCTCTCTTGTATATTGTGGATCCTCTCTCTTTTTCTTTTTGGATATTTCGTTGATCTCAGGCTTTTTCGTGCAGATTTCGGATCCTCTCTTCTATTTTTCTCATTTTTGATTTCACGTTTGATCTGCTATTTAATCTACAATTTCTTTCACCATTTAAAGCATTTTATGACATTAGAAGCAAGAGAAAATAATTTAGGCAGATAAAGAGCCGTTAGAGCAATTTTAGGAAGCATAAAAGGCAATTAAAATGGGCAAAAAAATAGCCGTTGCTGACATTTTCCATCGCAGGGGTCGACTCATGAGTCGACTCATGCTTCAGGGGTCGACTCATGAGTCGACCTCTGTTGCAAAAACCAGAGAATGCGTTTCTAGAAATTCTTGGCTCAAATCAGCAGGGGTCGACTCATGAGTCGACTCATGCCTTGTGGGTCGACTCATGAGTCGACTCACAGGTCGTGCCAAGCCAGAAAACTAGCGTGCCAAGGAGAATTTTTTGCGTGCCAATCAGCTCACAGTGCCATGAGTTGACTTATGAGTCGACTCATGCACTTCAAACCTTCATAACTTCAAAAATATAAGTCCAAACACAATGAAATTTTCACCAATAGATTTCAAATCATTTGTTCTACCAAATGGTACTATCAAATCAAGATTTTAGTGAAATTATGATTTTGCCCTTGAAGAGCATAAGGACTTTTTCATTTTAAAATTATTTGTATCCCTTCAATCTGCTTTGTAATCATCAAAATCAATCTAGGAGCAATAATTAGGTTCCTAAAATGATTAAGTTATAGTGATAACTAAGTCATAGCCTCCCATTAAGTGAGCGATAATGAGTCAATTAGTTTAATAATCATTGGAGGCCCAAAGGCCTGGTGCTTATTGACTAATAGAATTATCATTCATAGTATGATCATTTGGTTGAGTCTTTCTGATGGTGGTCAGGTTGGCCGACCAAAGTCTAGCCTAATCATTTATTGGTCAGATTCACCAAATCAAGTCATGTTAATGGTTGGACCTAACCAGATCTTTTCAGTGGAGGCCAAAGCCTATTGATTAGGTTCTGGGGCAAAATAAATTACTAGAAGTTGTTTAGAGAAACAACTAGTTATGAACCTACCCATAGATGCACATGGGTTGACCAACCAAAGTTGGGCTCGTGTGTAGTTTTTGTGGATTCTAGTACCCACTAAAGAATTAAAGTAATTCCTCGAATTGGAGGTTGAGGCTACCAGTTCATAAAAATACTGAGAGAAACTTTAGACTAAAGTCCAAGTCTTTAGTATTAATAATTTATGTACTAATATAGGTCTGGTTTTCCTTTATGCACCTATGGCCACTATCCTGTTGCTTCGGTCATTATTAGATAATGACAAGCTCATGGGACCTAATTTCGATAGCTGGTATTGAAAATTAAAAATCATCCTTGAGCATGAGCGGATCCTTTATGTAGTAACGGATCCGACACCCAAGGAGCCAGCCCCGAACGCTAGAGGAACGGTCCGAGATACTTACCAGAAGTGGCTCAACGATCGCACCACCGTTCGATGCATAATGCTGGCGGCAATAAATGATGAGTTCAACCACAGGTTTGAGAATGCCCTACTGCAGGGGATGCTTCAAATGTTGAACGACTCCTTTGGCATGCCTGACGACGTTGAAAAGCACAAAACTAGTTGTGCCATTTTCAATGCTCGGATGAGGGATGGGGCCTCAGTCACCGATCATGTATTGTACATGATCGAAATGATTGAGTGCCTAAGTAAACTGGGCTTTCGTTTGCACGAGCAGCTCGGTAAGAATGCGATCCTTAATTCTTTGCCCAAGTCCTTCCTTCCCTTCCTTACTTATTTTTGGATGACAAAGTCTGCAGTGAACTACCACGGCTTGTTGGGGTTGCTGTAGAACTTTGAGAAGGACCACCAGCTCCAAAAAGAGTCGGTGAATGTTGTGGGAGGGTCTTCTTCTGATCGTCGACCCTTTAAGAAAGGGAAGAAGAACAAGAAGAAGAAGAATAAGAAGGTGCGGTCGCATGCTGGGACATCTACACAGGGTCAGACCAAGAAGCGCAAGCCCGACCAGAGCCAGGTGGAGTGCTTTTTTTGCAAGAAGCAGGGGCACTGAAAGAGGAACTGTCCTCTATACATTGCCTCCCTGGACCTGAACAGGCCAAAGAAGAAGCAAGGTAATTATATGATAACACCTTACAATTTTTTCATATGTGATACTACTGCCTGAGTATTGGATACCGGAAGCCCTTATCATATCTGTAATTTGATGCAGGGTCTGCAGGTCAGTAGAAGATTTGATGAAGGCGAGAGGTTATTGAACGTTAGTGATGGAAGCAAAGTTCCAGTTCTAGCTTTAGAAATCATGAACCTTGTAATCAATTCTCGTAATGCAATTCTGAATGAATATCACTATTATCCAAACTTTTTATTAAATATTATTTCTGTAGCCCTTTTGGTTATGTACGGTTATAAATTTTTAATAAAAAAAAATATTTGCAATATCATTTTGAATGGTGTTACAATGTTTGTTGGATAACTAAATAATAGAATTTACTTACTATCACAGCCTGTTAATGTGGTTCAAACCTTCGATAAATGCCCTAGAATAGATAATGTATCAGAAGTTTACCTTTGGCACTGTAGGCTAGGTCATATCAATAAGAACAGGATAAACAGGTTGGCTCAAGAAGGAATTCTTGAAGTACATGATTGTGAATCACTTCCAACCTGTGAGTCCAGTCTTCTTGAAAAGATGACCAAGTCACCTTTTACTAGAAAAGGTGAGCGAGCCATTGAACTCTTGGGTCTGGTACATTCTGATGTATGTGGACTCATGAGCTCAAGTGCAAGAGGTGGATATTTCTACTTCATAACCTTCACAGACGACCTATCGAGATATGGGTATGTCTACTTAATGAAGCATAAGTCGGAGTCATTTGAAATATTCAAACTATTCCGAAATGAGGTAGAAAAATAAACTGAAAAGTGTATTAAAACTCTTCGATCTGATCGAGGAGGTGAATACCTTTTCAATGAGTTTCTGACATATCTTGAAGAGAATGAGATTCTCTCTCAGTGGACTCCTCCTAGAACACCACAGCATAATGGTGTATCTAAAAGGAGGAATCGGACCTTATTGGACATGGTTCGATCCATGATGGGGTTTGCTGGTCTGCCGATCTCCCTCTGGGGTTATGCACTCGAATCGGCTTGTTACCTTCTAAATAGGGTTCCGAGTAAGTCTGTAACCAAAATACCATATGAGATATGGATAGGACGTAGGCCAGTACTCTTGCATCTTAGGGTTTCGGGGTGTCCGACTTATGTTAAACATTTAATTACGGACAAGCTTGGACCTAGGTCTGACAAGTGTAATTTCATAGGGTATCCAAAAGAGACCAAAGGGTATTATTTCTACCTAGCTGATGAGCAAAAGGTGTTTGTCAGCCTTAAGGCAATCTTTTTAGAAAAAGAGTTCCTTGGTGAAGGGACTATTGCCTCTAAGGTCAAACTTGAGGAAGTTCAACAGATGGAAAAACCGACACAAGTAGCTGAACCTAAACCAGATTTGGTTAGATCAGATCCGGAGTCCATTGTTCCTGCACCCTTAAGGCGATCTGGTAGAGTACCATGTCAATCGAACAGATACTATGGTTTCTTGGTCCGAGACGGTGATCCTGTCGAACTTGATGAAAATGATGAGGATCCAATCACCTATATGGATGCAATGCAGAGACCTGACTCTGAACAATGGCTAGATGCCATGAAATCTGAAATGGAGTCCATGAAGATCAACGATGTGTGGACATTGGTTGACCCACCTGAAGGAGTAAAACCCATAGGGTGTAAGTGGGTCTTCAAGAAGAAGAGGGGACAGACGGAAAGGTGGAAACCTATAAAGCCCATCTGGTTGCCAAGGGATATCGTCAATGTTATGGTATAGACTATGACGAGATATTTTCTCCTGTAGCAATGCTCAAATCCATTCAGATTATGCTTACGATAGCTATCCATCTGGACTATGAAATCTGGCAGATGGATGTGAAAACAGCTTTCCTAAATGGAGAGCTAGACGAAGAGGTGTATATGATACAACCTGAAGGGTTCACATCCACAGATGAGTCTATGGTGTGCAGGCTACAGAGATCCATTTATGGACTTAAGCAGGCATCCCGGAGTTGGAACATACGTTTTGATAGGACGATCAAGATGTATGGCTTCGTTAAGAACGGAGAAGAGCCCTGCATTTATAAGTGGGCTAATGGTCCAGTAGTAGTATTTCTTGTATTGTATGTGGATGACATTGTCTTAATTGAGAATGATGTCCCTACATTACAGGGAATAAAGATTTAGCTGTCGTCACAGTTCTCCATGAAGGATCTGGGAGAAGCTTCCTACATCCTAGGGATGAGGATCTATAGGGATAGATCTAAAAGGTTGCTTGACTTATCTCAGTCCACGTATATTGATACTATGCTGAAGAGGTTCAGCATGGAGAATTTCAAGAAAGGCTATCTATCGATAGGCCATGAAATTTTTCTCTCGAAGAGGGATTGTCCGACAACACCTTAAGAGAGAGAGCGTATGGGTAGAATTTCATATGCTTCGGCAGTGAGATCTATCATGTACGCCATGACATGTACATGACCAGATGTGGCATACTCACTAGGGGTAGTGAGTAGATACCAATCTGATCCAGGGGAGAATCACTGAAAGGTTGTTAAAACCATCCTGAAGTATTTAAGAAATACTAAGGACCAGTGGCTTGTTTATGGTGAATCGGACTTGAGACTTATAGGGTTTATAGACTCTAGTTTCCAGTCTTATCACGATGACAGTAAGAGTGTGTTGGGATTTATTTTTATCCTTAATGGTGGGGCTGTCTGCTGGAAAAGTTCCAAGCAGCACACTGTGGCTAATTCAGTTTATGAGGTGAAGTATGTCGCTGCATCAGATACTGCCAAAGAAGCGGTGTGGCTGAAAAAATTCATCATCGAGCTCGGAGTAGCACCCTCCCTTGTTGGTCCAGTTCTGCTCTATTGTGATAGCTCTGGAGCCATTGCTCAGGTGAAGGAACTGAAGGCACACCAGCGGATGAAGCATATTCTGCGCTGCTACCATCTCATCTGAGAAATTATGGATCGAGGTGACGTCGACCTTCAGAAGATCGACGGGAAGGAGAACCTGGCCGACCCATTCACTAAAGCCATTGTGGTGAAGGAGTTCGATGACTTCAAGTCAAAGATGGGTATTAGATACTGCACCGATTGGCTTTAGGCCAAGTGAGAGATTGTTGAAAAAAGTATCCCAAAGTCAATCATCAGTCGGTTGATGGTTGTGCTCCTTTTTGTATTAGTATATGAATTATAAATAAATAAAAATTATTTTGATATTTTTCATCATAAAATATTTCATCTTTTAATGAACTCCTGTGTTGTGGTGAAGTCCTTAGAACTATTTAGACTCAATAAAAGAGGATTTGTCATTTAGTCCTTAAACCCGTTCACGATCAAATGATACGTTGTTACCAAGGACGATAATATTTATCAAGTATAGGTCGTTGTGTGCCATATGGGTTGGTTGTCCTCTTAACCAAGGAGTGTGAAGACACTAGTATGGCATACAGGTGAGATGTAAGGGTACATCTGCACTGAACGTGACTGACTCCGGAGCTATGTCTGCTGTCAAGATATGCTCCGATGGGATATGAGTATAACTATCCCTCCAACTTGAGACCACCACGGTGACTTGCAAGCAACTCACTGCACTTAGGCACTGGACTACCTGAATTTCTAATTCAGTGATGGAAGGATGCTGGGTGTAGTCAAGTACTTGACTTATCGGTGCGTGTGTCAAGATGGGATTGACCACTCCAGTTCAGGAGCTATGTACAGTCGTGTTTCAATTTAGCAAAACTTTAACCCTGAGTCATCCTAAACATAGGGGTCAAAAGGGATGAATTATAAAGTAACCATATTCACGTAGATTTTGAGTGTTGCGATTGCGACTATTCGACCTATCCAAATGTCGGGTACCATTGCTAGATGCTCACTTTGATTAGTACAGAAATTAGTTCCTGTACTACCGACTTAGGTTCGAACCTGTGAGGTCACACACATTAGAGGTTCCTATCTGATCTGATGGCTGATGAAGAGTCCTACATATCTGGAACTCTGTGATCGGGAATCAGGATTCTCTGATCATGAGTTCCACACATTTTGGGTACCGAGGTCAAAAGTCCCACTGGTTTGGGACTTTTCGATCAGGGTTTCATATCGATGAATTCTGATGCCTGATTGTCCATCAGATTTAGACTCAATATTTATGAGAGATTTAATTAGTGATTTGATCATTAATTAACCCAATTTGATTGAGTAATTATTTTTGGATCAAGTCCAATTGAATTGGATTCAGTTGGGTTTGACCCGATTAGGTTAAGTGTTGACCTAATCGTCGAAGTGGTTTGGTCCCTGATTTGATCAGGGGTTGGGCTTAGTCAATTCCTAATTTGATTAGGATTTTATTGAGCCTAATTAAGCCTAATTGTGTTGGGTTTAAATTAGTCTAATTGGACCTAACTTATGTTAATTAAGTTGGTTCAATTAGATTGATTTAAAATTAGAAACCACCTTGACATCAACTCCCTGCACCACCTCACTTCTTCTGCACCCATTTGAATTCACGAGAAATAACTTCTCATGCATTTTCTCCCATGCAAAGGCCTTCCTGTTAGATGTGTGCCCTAGATGCCAGATCGGTTGACACATTCCTGTACAAATCTAAGGGCAAAATTATAATTTTGACTATAAATGGATAAAAGGGTTATTCTTCTATCACATTATGTACATAGTGTCCGTGATACATCCTTTGAGTTAGTGGAAATATTAATTTATATTTTTAAGAGTTGAAAATTTAAGGCATGAATTTACATAACTAACTCATAAACTGCTCCTGACCATAGGATCATCACAAGGATGGTGATCGATCCGGAAGGTTGGTGTACGATCGCTTTCTTAAGGTAGATAAGTCTTGAGTCTACGGTGTGGAGATACTGGAGCGAGAGTATAGGTATTCATTGAGAATGAAAGTACTGAGCGTGACCACCTCGAGCAGTCATAAGGAAGTCTACCTTCTTATTGATGACTAGCTCGATGCTGCAGTTATGTGTCTAGTTCTTTGACCTGAGGTGCATCGACGGTTCACCTTGAGTGTGTTATGGTTTGACTATACCATAACTCAATCTCCTAGCCATTCGGAACCCTGAGGTATATGTTGGCTATAGCATATCCATTGTAGGAACTAGATCGCACCAAGATGGAATCTATCAACCTCGGTAGATGTGAGGAGTAGTCCTATGATGATCGAAAGTTCGAGTCCTTAAGCCCATGGCCATGGCAGAGTGAAATAATGGAAAAGAATTTTCCATTGGAGTTTCACATCAGACTCGGATCGATCGATTGATTCATATGACTGATGTTAGGTTTGACGAGTTCACCTTAACCCTAATTCAGTTAGGACTCATGATAGAGAAACTCAATCACACAGGTAGCTGCACCAAGAGGTTCATCTTCAATTCTGATAGGTTACCACCATATACTGCTAGGTGTCACTGGTAAATTTTGAGAGCAATTAAAATGATTTTGATGATCGATCATTCTAATTGTCTGAATCAGAAGAGTTCTGATCCATCGAAAGGAGTTTCGATGATGTCGATGATGAGATCACGACATGTCTCATTACCATACAGAATTGAATCTAACTGGATCACACAAATAAGGGTTAGGGTCTGGATGTCATCAATTGGGCTATCCCAATTGATTTGGATAAGATCCAATTAGGTTCAAGAAAATCGTGCTAGCACTCGATTGAGCCTAACTTTCTCCTCGTGTAATTTTTTCTGTCTCTACTGAGCCAAATGAGATCTGGCTCATCCAGAGAACCTTAAGAAGGTTTCTTTCAGTCTAATTGAAGCTTGTCCAGCTTAGAAAAGGTTTGTCTTAATTCATGAGATAAATTTAAGACAACACCTACTAATTTCTAGCACCTGCCAATTTCATTTTAGGACATCTGTCAAAAGTTGACATATAGGTCTTAAACTGAAGAGGACTTATTGGAGGATTTTTGTAGAGTGTCCACATGCTTAAACCTAATCAAATTGGGTGCCATAATTAGATTATGGCATGAGCCCAATTGGATTTAAGTGGGCGCCCCAAATGGATAAGAACCAAAGAGTCCTGATAAACTTGGACTCTTTGGCGCCACTCTATTTGTGCTTATCCAATGTTGGTGACACCTTTTGGAGATAAGGTGGGGTTCTTATCTGATATAATCAGATGATATCACTCCACCAATCAGAATTTTTCCAGAGTTTATTAGAATTTTCTGATTGGTCGAATGATGTGGCACTGCACAGCATACAAAAATTATATAAACCCTGCTGCACCTAGGGTTTCGAGATAGAACTTGTTTCATGCAAAAAACCTATTAGGTGCTGCCCCCTTCTCTCTTCTCTATATCCTCCCTATTCTCCTTTCTACCCTCTTCACGTCTAAGAAGTTGGACGTTCATCTGGCAAAGGTACAAGGCGTGGTGACGCCTGGAACAGAAGGCTGCAGGACATCTTCGACAGGTTGCTGCTCCAACTTCAGAAGGAGTTCTGAAGTACTTCCAAATTAGATATTGATCTAATTTTTGGAGTGTAGAATCATGAGGAGAAGACATTCCTAATCCTACCTGAGTGGATACTGGTAGAGGCCAGGCGCTTGCATGGCTACATCAGAACCTCAGGCAGTGCTGCGATCATCTACAGGGTAATTAGATTACCCTTAAGGTATGTCTATATTTCTCATACTTTTAGGTTTAATTTTAGATTTTAAATATCAGATAATAAAATTAGATCTAATAGATATTAGATTTGAAATAGCATAGGATAAAAAAATAAAATTTATTTCGCCCCAGATTTGGTGAAATCTGAAAGATCCTACACAGGAAAAAGGCGGTTTTTCCCTTACAGTGGTATCAGAGCCAGATTGTTGGCTCTATTTCAGATCTATTTTAGATCTGATTTTAATTTTAATCTATTTGATATTAAATAATTTAGATGTCATATCAGATGTGATAGAATCTGAAATCAAAATATTTAAAATTAAATCTAAAAAGATCTAACATGCATGAGATGCATAACTAGACTAGGATTAATTGAATCCATGAATAGTCTTAAGTTTTATATTTTAATGAGATTAAAATATGAATTAAATATAATTTATTTTTTATTTTTGATGTTATAATTATTATAATCAGATCAAAAAATAGAAAATAAAATTTTAATTATTTCATAAAATTGATCTGTTGCATGCCTAGACTAGTTGTAGAATTGTTCTAGTAACTTGTCTAGAATAGTTTTTTTTTTATTTTGAATAGTTCAATTTAAATTCTATTTTTTAGATATTACATGTGATGTATCAGATCTGAAAGTATGTTAATTAGATTGATTTATGATACATGAGATGTATGCAAAGCATGTATTAGTTAGATCTTAAATTGTATGTGTGATATGTTATTTTAGATCTAACTAGTTTTGTAGTTAAAATTTATATTTTTGATTAAGATGTTCCTCATGGCCGTCCGATCATAAGAACAAAGTAGGGTTTTAAGATCCTCTCTTTCCATTCAATGGAGTGTTCATATGACACGTAGGGGTGCCGCGCGTTCATCCTTAATCAGAAATCAAAACTTACTTTTCTGCAAAACCCTAGATCCTGAAATCCTAGGATTTATTTTACATGCTTTGTTTATGAACCCAAACTTAATTAATGTATTGAGCTTATAAAATTAAGTTAGGTCTAAAATTGAGAATTTCAGATCTAAGATATTTTCATAAGATTGGGTTCGGGCTTGGGTAGCTCAATTAGGTCTAGCGGTTGATCAAACCGAATCAAGAGTTGATTAGGTGAGATCATAAAAGCTAATAATTGACCAGCCTAATAGGATTAAGTCTGGGTCAAGGTCGAATCACATTTAGATGTGACTCGATCAAGTTAAGACCTAATTTGGCTCAGTGGTTAGAGCATGGATTGTAGACTCACTCAATTATTTCTGGTTCGACAATTTGGTGTCTAAGGTAAGTTGGGCAGATGCGACCGACTGGTTTTTAATTGGGAGCTACTTGACTCGAATACATTCTTGTCGAGTTAATGGCATATCCCTCCCACCGGTCTCACTAACCTGGCCATATGTGTCGACCCAGTTCTGATTTGAGGTGGCTAACAATTCGAGCTGACCCATGCCACTAGGTTAGTCATAATTATTATGACTATGTCAAGCCAAGTTTAAAGAGACCTAAATCAAATCTCCCTAAGAAAATATTAAGTCTAGGTCTTCCACCATTGTGGATGTGCGGGCCCTTCCCGGGGTTGATTATTCTTGGTTGGTTACAGTGGCTCAGTTGCACCGGGAAGATGCAACCATGTCAATTAGGCATTGGATGCTACGGATTAGAGGATGGGTTGGGCTCAATATTCCAGATACGGTGAGGGACCCAATCAGGAATCTAGTTCATGCAAATGGTGGGTTTGGCTTAACTAAGGATTGGAGCAATATCTCGGATACAGTGAGCTTCATGAATTAGAGACCAAGTTTTGGGTGCACCATGATTAGAGAATCATTGGACAAGAGTTGTCTACTCATCGGTTGACTTATCACCAATAACTGTTAGGTGAGGTGATGAGCCAGTCGGTGAGACTGCACCACCCACTAGAAATCACTAATCACGGAGATTTTCACATCTCTACCAAGGGAGTGTAGGGATCTGAAAAAATAGTAGGAGTCTAATTTGTTTAAAAATAAAAATTCTAAATAAATTGATTGAGTCTGATTACAAAATCTAACTTGAAATTTTTGACTTTCTACAGGAAACATGTCTGCCTCAAACCCCCTGACCAAAATTATAGACACTCATTGACTAACTGGACCAAATTTTAAGGACTGGTTGAGGAACTACAGAATTATTCTAGATTCCAAAAAATTGACTCATGTCTTGGACCAGGACCCACCTGCCATGCCAGCACGTCCGACTGCTGAACAGAGAGTGCTCTGGAAAAGTGGACGGATGATGATAACAAAGCCAGGTACTACATGTTGGGTGCAATGTCTGATGATTTACAGTGCCAACATGAAAATATTTTGACTACCCGCCAAATATTGGCTCACCTACAAGAGTTGTTTGGTGAACAAAGTCACGCGGCCAAGTATCAAGTATGTCAAAGACTTTTTAAGGCCAAGATGCGTGATGGGCAGTCAGTCCAAGATCATTGCTTGACAATGATCAAGGATCTTGAGGAGCTTGAGAAGCTCGGTATCATCTTAGATAAGGATTTTCAGATTGATGTGATCCTTCAGTCCTTGTCCAATGCATATGGTCAGTTCATCATGAACTTCCATATGCATAAGATGCAATGTACCTTGACCGAGTTAATGAATATGCTGGTTACGACTGAGCTTTTAATGAAAAGTTCAAAAGGCTCAGTTCTTACTGTGGAGCGGACTTCTTCCAAGAAAAAATCTTTTGGAAAGAAAAAGAAGTCCGTGAAGAAGCAGAAGGTGGATGGCAAGAACAAGAAGACAGGACCGAAGAAGAAGGCTTCTGAAAAGGGAAAGTGTTTCCACTGTCAGTCAGAAGGCCATTGGAAGTGGAACTATCCTCAGTACCTGGCCACCCTGAAGAACAAGAAGGATGGTCTTTCTGGAGGTATGCTCATTATTGAATCTAATCTTACAGTTTCTTTTGCATCCAGTTGGGTGCTTGACTCTGATTCTAGTGCTCATTTGTGTACTTCTATGCAGGGTCTTGAGGGGAGCAGGAGGCTGAGGGATGGAGAGATGATCCTACGTGTCGAAAATGGAGCAAGAGTTGCTGTTGTGGCCGTAGGAACCTACCCTCTGTGATTACCGTTAGGATTAGATTTAGTTTTAAGAGACTGTTATTATGTGCCTGTAGTAAGCAGGAATTTGATTTCTATTTCATGTTTAGCACAAGAAGGCTATGTGATTAGCTTTCATAAGGACCATTGTAACATATTTTATGTAAATAATAAAGTTGCAAATGGTTTTATTATTAACGGTCTCTATCAATTACATGTTGATGTATATATTTTTAATATTGAGCAAAATGTGAATGCCATAAAAATTAAAAGGCCTAGAGATAGTCTAAATGATAAGTATCTGTGGCACTTAAGGCTAGGTCATATAGCGGAAGACAGGGTTAACAAATTGAAAAAATTCAGGCTACTGAGTCTGTTGACTTTCGAGTCATATCCAGTTTATGAATCATGCTTTCAAAGAAAAATGATCAAGCTCCCTTTTGTGGGATATGGGGAAAGGGCCACAGACCTACTTGCCCTAGTACATACGGATGTGTGCAGTCCATTTGATGTGTCGGCTAGAGGCAACTTTGTCTACTTCATTACCTTTACCGATGATATATCTAGGTACGGATATGTGTTTCTAATGAAACACAAGTCTGAAGTCTTTGAAAGGTTCAAAGAATTCAGACATGAGATAGAAAAATAAATAGGAAAGCCTATTAAGATTCTTCGATCAGATCGAGGAGGTGAATACCTTAGTCGAGAATTCCTAGACTATCTTAAGAACAATGGTATAGTCTCTCAATGGACTCCACCTGGAATGTCTCAACTCAACGGAGTTTCAGAATGGAGAAATCAGACCCTATTAGATATGGTCCGTTCCATGATGACCTTCACAGACCTCCCAGAATTTTTTTGGGGACATTGTCTCATGACAGTAATTTATTATTGAATAGGGTTCCCTCTAAAACCATTCCTACCACACCGTATGAGATATGGCATGGTAAGAAGCCAAGTCTGAATCATCTCAAAATTTGGGGTTGTCCGGCTCATGTCAAGAGACAGCAGACGGACAAGTTAGTGTTCAGGTCTTTTAGAGCTTGGTTCATAGGATATCCTAAAGAGTCATTAGGATATTATTTTTATATTTTGGAAGACCACAATGTGATTGTAAGTCGAAATACTATTTTTTTGAAAAAATAGTTTATTCAAGATGGTGGCATCGGAAGAATAATTAAGCTCAAGGAGAATGTCTCCCAAGAGCAACGAGCTAAAGAACCTGAGGAACCTAATCAATCAGAACCAGTCCTAACACAACCTCTTCCACCTCATAGATCGACTAGGGTTTTCTGTCCTCCTGAAAGGTACTTAGGTACCATACAAGAGGATGTAGAGAAAATGTTCCTCATGAGAAATGGGGTTCATGGTGATGATCCCAAGACCTATGATGAGGTGATATCAGATATCGACTTTGAGAAATGGTTAGAGGCAATGAGATCAGAAATTGACTCGATGCTCTCAAACCAAGTCTGGACCTTGGTAGATCCACCTAAAGGTATTGTACCTATTGGGTGTAAATGGATCTTCAAGAGAAAGATAAGTGCAGATGGAAATGTGGAGACATTCAAGGCTAGGCTCGTAGTGAAAGGTTATAGTCAGCGCGAAGGCATTGACTATCAAGATACCTTCTCGCCCGTAGCCATGCTAAAATCCATCCGCACATTGCTTGCTGTTGCAGCCTATTTTGATTATGAAATATGGCAGATGGATATGAAAATGGTGTTCTTAAATGGATATCTTGAGGAAGATATCTATATGGAACAGCCGCTTGGTTTCACATTTAGTGATAATGATCACAAGGTCTGCAAACTGCAAAGGTCCATTTATGGACTTAAGCAAGCATCTCGGAGTTGGAATACTCGTTTCAATGATGTGATCAAAATGTTTGGTTTCATCAAGAATGAAGAGGAACCATGTGTGTTCAAAAAGGTCAGTGGGAGCGCAGTTGTCTTCCTCGTATTGTATGTGGATGACATCCTCCTAATTGGGAATGACATTCCCATGTTGACCTCAGTCAAAGTATGGTTGTCTAAGGAGTTCTCTATGAAAGATCTAGGAGAGGCATCCTTTATACTGGGTATTAAGGTCTATAGAGATAGACCAAATAGGATGCTAGGACTTTCACAAAAGATGTACATAGAGGAGGTGCGAAAGAGGTTTAGCATGGAAAACTCCAAAAGAGGTTTATTGCCTTTTAGACATGGCATTCATCTCTCCAAGAAGATGTGCCCTAGCACACTTGAGGAGATTGAACGCATGAGCAAGATTCCTTATGCTTCGGCAATAGGGAGCCTCATGTATACCATGCTATGTACACGATCTGATATAGCCCATACTGTGAGGGTCACAAGCAGATATCAGTCGAATCCAGGCGAAGAGCACTAGACTTCTGTGAAATGTATCCTTAAGTACTTGAGAAGGACTAAGGATATGTTTCTAGTCTTTGGAAATGGAGAACTCCAGATTCAGAGATTTACAGACTCAGACTTTATGTCTGATATAGATGATTGAAAGTCGACATCTGGGAGTCTGTTCATTTGCAATGGTGGTGCAGTCAGCTGGAAGAGTTTCAAGCAGACGGTGATTGTAGATTCCACCATGGAGGCAGAGTATATTGCTGCATTGGAAGCTGCAAAGGAGGTATTCTGGTACAAAAAGTTTGCCGCAGAGCTTGGAGTGATGTCATCGGATGCCATCCCTCTTTACTGTGACAATAATGATGCCATAGCCCTAGCTAAGGAGCCAAGGTCTCACCAGAAGTCCAAGCACATCGAGCGGCGATTCCATCTGATCCGTGATTACCTCAAAAAAGGTTATGTCGAGGTCAAGAGAGTCGACTCTACAGATAATGTGGCAGACCCGCTGACTAAGCCATTGGGCCAACAGAAGATCGAAGCCCACCTTGAGAAGATGGAACTTAGATATATAGCCAATTGGCATTAGGTCAAGTGGGAGTTTGTTAGATGTGTGCCCTAGATGCCAGATCGGCTGACACATTCCTGTACAAATCTAAGGGCAAAATTATAATTTTGACTATAAATGAATAAAAGGGTTATTCTTCTATCACATTATGTACATAGTGTCTGTGATACATCTTTTGAGTTAGTGGGAATGTGAATTTATATTTTCAAGAGTTGAAAATTTAAGACATGAATTTACATAACTAACTCATAAACTGCTCCTGACCATAGGATCATCACAAGGATGGTGATCGATTTGGAAGGTTGGTGTATGATCGCTTTCTTAGGGTAGATGAGTCTTAAGTCTACGGTGTGGAGACATCAGAGTGAGAGTACAGGTATTCATTGAGAACGAAAGTACTGAGCGTGACCACCTCGAGCAATCATAAAGAAGTCTACCTTCTCGTCGATGACTAGCTCGATGCTACAGTTGTGTGTCTAATTCTTTGATCTGAGGTGCATCGATGGTTCACCTTGAGTGTGTTATGATTTGACTACACCATAACTCGATCTCCTAGCCATTCGAAACTCTGAGGTGTATGTTGGCTGTAGCATATCCATTGTAGGAACCAGATCGCACCAAGATGGGATCTATCAACCTCGATAGATGTGAGGAGTAGTCCTATGATGATCGAAAGATCGAGTCCTTAAGCCCATGGCCATGGCAGAGTGAAATAATAGAAAAGAGTTTTTCATTAGGGTTTCACATCGGACTTGGATCGATCAATTGATTCATATGACTGATGTTGGGTTTGATGAGTTCACCTTAACCCTAATTCAGTCGGGACTCATGATAGAGGAACTCAATCACACAGGTAGCTGCACCAAGAGGTTCATCTTCAATTCTGATGGGTTGCCACCATATACTGCTAGGTGTCACTGGTGGATTTTGAGAGCAATTAGAATGATTTTGATGATCGATCATTCTAATTGTCTGAATCAGAAGAGTTCTGATCCATCGAAAGGAGTTTCGATGATGTCGATGATGAGATCACGACATATCTCATTATCATGTAGAATTGAACCTAACTGGGTCACACAAACAAGGGTTAGGGTCTGGATGTCATCAATTGGGCTACCCCAATTGATTTGGATAAGATCCAATTAGGTTCAAGAAAATCATGCTAGCACTCGATTGAGCCTAACTTTCTCCTCGTATAATTTTTTCTATCTCTACCGAGCCAAATGAGATCTGGCTCATCCAGAGAATCTTAGAAAGATTTCTCTCAGTCTAGTTAAAGCTTGTCCAGCTCAAAAAAGGCTTGTCTTAATTCATGAGATGAATTTAAGACAACACCTGCTAATTTCTAGCACCTGCCAATTTCATTTTAGGACATCTGTCAAAAATTGACATATGGGTCTTAAACTGAAGAAGACTTATTGGAGGATTTTTGTGGAGTGTCCACATGCCTAAACCTAATCAAATTGGGTGCCATAATCAGATTATGGCGTGAGCCCAATTGGATTTAAGTGGGTGCCCCAAATGGATAAGAACCAAAGAGTCCTGATAAACTTGGACTCTTTGGCGCCACTCTATTTGTGCTTATCCAATGTTGGCGCCACCTTTTGGAGATAAGGTGGGGTTCTTATCTGATATGATCAGATGACATCATTCCACCAATCAAAATTTTTTCAAAATTTATTGGAATTTTCTGATTGGTCGAATGATGTGGCACTGCGCAGCATACAGAAATTATATAAACCCTGCTGCACCTAGGGTATCGAGATAGAACTTGTTTCATGCAAAAAACCTATTAGCTGCTGCCCCCTCCTCTCTTCTCCACATTATTCCTATTCTCCTTTCTCCCCTCTTCACGTTCAAGAAGTTGGATGTTCATCTGGCAAAGGTACAAGGCGTGGTGACTCCTGGAACAGAAGGTTGTAGGACATCTTCGATAGGCTGCTGCTCCAACTTCAGAAGGAGTTCTGAAGTACTTTCAAATCAGATATTGATCTAATTTTTGCAGCATAGAATCATGAGGAGAAGATGTTCTAGATCCTACCTGAGTGGATACTGGTAGAGGCCAGGCACTTGCATGGCTACAACAGAACCTCAGGCAGTGCTGCGATCATCTACAGGGTAATTAGATTACCCTTAAGATATGTCTATATTTCTCATACTTTTAGATTTAATTTTAGATTTTAAATATCAAATAATAAAATTAGATCTAATAGAAATTAGATCTAAAATAGCGTAGGATAAAAATATAAAATTTATTCCACCCCAGATTTGGTGAAATTTGAAAGATCCTACACAGGAAAAAAGCGATTTTTCCCTTACACTTCCCATGCCCACACTTGTGCGCCAATTATTTGGATAAACATGATTTGTTAGCCATTCAAATTCAAAGGGTGTTTGAATTTAAATGGATAACTAATCCCATGCGCCATGTCCTTATCCTTTTGTGCGCCATTTTCTTTACACGAGAAAGAGTTTCTCGTGTAAACTCTCCATGCACAAGAGAGCTCACACTCCTCTCTTCTCACATGTAGAGTGGATAGGAATGAGTTGGTTGGCATTTGAATTCAAATTTGATTTGAATTCAAATGAGCAACCACTTATCTTTATCTTCTCACGCAGTAAAAATACTGCAAAGATGTGGTCTTGCATCATTTTAAAAAAGAGATAAGAGAGGGCGTGCACACGGGATATCTGAAAAAAAAAAGGGTGGTGTGAGAGAGGTTTCTTGCATGAGAAAAGAAAAGAAAAGGAGAGAAAAGAAAGAAACAAGTGGGCGTTAGTTTCTTCGGAGTGTACCCTAGGGTTTTGGCTTAGGGTTCGGGAAGTGAGAACGTGAGCTACGAGTGTCGTGAGCCCACCAAACTTCAGGAAGAGCATCATCAACTTCTCTACTATCTTTGCTGATGATCTAGAGCATCTGAGGAGTCGACAGACATCGATCGAAGGAGTTCAATCAACATCGGCTATCAAAAAGGTGCAGTCACGAACTAGCATTCATGAGGAGCCGATCAGATCGGGAGCTTCGTGTGGATGATCTGTAGAGGTCAGACGCACTGTGTGGCTATATTGCAATGATCAGATCCTTCCGACGGTGATTAGATTGTGGAGAAAATCAGTGCAGGGGTAAAATGGTAATTTTAAATTTTTTTCAAAATCACTATTTTATAGCAAAAATTATTAATTAATCTAATTAATTAATAAAAATTTACCCTACACTAGGATCTAAATATGATATATAGCATGCATGTATTTAAATTTGAAATTCAAATTTGAATAGTAAACACTTTACTGTAATGTGTTCAGAAACAATACCTTTGTGCGGGTAGTAGATCATCGTAATCTGGTCACTGTCGAGAGAGTTTGATCATCATGATATAGTCACACAATGTGTTTGGCCTCTACGGATCGTCCACATGAAGCTCCCGGTCTGATCGACTCCTTACGAGTGCTAGCTCGTTGTAGAGCCCTTTCGACAGTCAATGCTGATCAAACTCCTTCGATCGATGTTTGTCAATTCTTTGGATGCTCTAGATCATCAGCAGACGTGCTTGAGAGGATGTTGAAGATCTTCCTAAAATTTGGTGGCCTCACGACACTCATAGCTCACCTTCTCACTTTTCGAACTCCAGGCTGAAACTCTAAAGAACTCACTGAAACCCTGCGCACACTTTTTCTTTCTTTTCTTTCTTTTTCTCTCGAAAGGATATTGACCTTCACCTTATACACAAGGATTCCTCATGCCTAGATTTTCTCTCTAAAATTTTTTTTGCACACGCCCCACTCTTCTCCTCCTTTTAAAATAATGTCAAACATCTTATCCACGTGAGAGGATAAAGATGAGTAATTGCACATTTGAATTCAAATCAAATTTTGAATTCAAATGGAAATCAATTTATTCTTATCCACTAAGGGCCTGAGAAGAGGAGGGCATGGCTTAATTTGTGTGCGAGTAATTTCATGAGAAATATTTTCTCGTGTAATAAATAGGGTGTTAAAAGAGGATAAGGTCAAGGCGCTAAGATTGGTTGCTCATTCAAATTCAAACTTTTCTTTTGAATTTGAATGGCCGACTAATCATCCTTATCTACTCATTTGGCACATTAAAGTAGGATGCGAGAAGGGCTTTGCGTAAGAAAAAATTTATGAGAACTTCCTTCTCGTGAATTCAAATGGGCGCAGTGGAAGTGAGGTGGCGCAGGGAGAATGGGTCAAGGTGGTTTCATTATTTAAACCAACCTAATTGAACCAAATAAGTTAGGCCCAATTAGACTAATTTAAATCTAACTAAATTAGACTTAATTAGGCTCAATAAAATCTTAATCAAATCAGGAATTGATTAAGCCCAACCCCTGATCAAATCAGGGACCAAACCATCTCGACGATTAGGTCAACTCTTAACCTAATCGGGTCAAACCCAACTGAATCCAATTCAATTGGACTTGATCCAAAAATAATTACTCAATCAAATTGAGTTAATTAGTGATCAAATCACTAATTAAACCTCTCATAAATATTGAGCCCAAATTCGATGGGTAATCGGGTATCAGAATTCATCGATATGTAACCCTGATCGAAGAGTCCTAAACCAGTGGGACTCTTGACCCCGGTATCCAAAATGTGTAGAATTCATGATCAGAGAATCTTGATTCTCGATCACAGAATCTCAGACATGAAAGACTCTTTACCAGCTATCAGATCAGATAGGAACCTCTAATGTGTGTGACCCCGCAGGTTCGAACCTAAGCCAGTAGCACAGGAACCAATTCCTGTACTAATCGAAGTGACCATCTAGCAATGGTATCCGATGATCGGATAGATCGAATGGTCCCAATCGTAATACTCAGAACCTACGTGAATATGGTTACTATATAATTCATTCTTTTGACCTCTGTGTTTAGGATGACTCAGGGTTAAACTGTCAACCTTGATTAGATCATCCGAATCGTGCTCAACTCAAACAGTCCTGTGACTCCTCACAAAGACTATCCTGACCAAGATTTTGCTAAATTGAAACACGACTGTACACAGCTCCTAAACTGGAGTGGTTAATCCCATCTTGATACACGCACCGACAAGTCAAGTACTTGACTACACCCAATAGCCTTCCGTCACTGAATTAGAAATTCAAGTAGTCCAGTGCCTAAGTGCAGTGAGTTGCTTGCAAGTCACCGTGACGGTCTCAGGTCGGAGGGATATTTATACCTATATTCCATCGGAGTAAATCTTGACAGCAGAAATAGCTTCGGAGTCGATCACGTTCAGTGCAGATGTACCTTTACATCTCACCTATATGCCATACCAGTGTCTCCACACTCATTGGTTAAGAGGACAACCAACCTATATGGCACACAACGACCTATGCTTGATAAACATTGTCATCCTTGGTAACAACATATCATTTGGTCACGAATAGATTTAAGGACTAAATGACAAATCCTCCTTTGTCGAGTCTAAATAGTCTTAAGGACTTCACCACAACATAAGAGTTCATTAGAAGATGAAACATTTTGTGATGAAAAATGCCAAAATAATTTTTATTAATTTATAATTCATGTATATATACAAAAATGAGCACAACCATCAACAGACTGACGATTGGCTTTGGAACACTATTTCCAACAATCTCCAACTTGGTCTAAAGCCAATCGGTGCAGTATCTAATACCCATCTTCGACTTGTAGTCGTCGAACTCCTTCACCGTAATGGCTTTAGTGAATGGGTCGGCCAGATTCTCCTTTCCGTCGATCTTCAGAAGGTCGACGTCACCTCGATCCATAATTTCTCAGATGAGATGGTAGTGACGTAGAATATGCTTCGTTCGCTGGTGTGCCTTGGGTTCTTTCGCTTGAGCAATGGCTCCAGAGCTGTCATAGTAGAGCAGAACTGGACCAACAAGGGAGGGTGCTACTCCGAGCTCGATGATGAATTTTCTCAGCCACACCGCTTCTTTGGCAGCATCTGATACAGCGACATACTCTGCCTCGCAAACTGAATCAGCCACTGTGTGTTGCTTGGAACTCTTCCAGTAGATAGCCCCACTATTAAGGGTAAAAATAAATCCCGACACACTTTTGCTGTCATCATGATCAGACTGGAAACTAGAGTCTGTAAACCCTATAAGTCTCAAGTCCGATTCACCATAAACAAGCCACTGGTCCTTAGTATTTTTTAAATACTTCAGGATGGTTTGAACAACCTTCCAGTGATTCTCCCCTGGATCAGATTGGTATCTACTCACTACCCTTAGTAAGTATGCCACATCTGATCGTGTACATGTCATGGCGTACATGATAGATCCCACTGTCAAAGCATATGGAATCTTACCCATACGCTCTCTCTCTTGAGGTGTTGTCGGACAATCCCTCTTCGAGAGAGAAATTCCATGGCCTATCGGTAGATAGCTTTTCTTGGAATTCTCCATGCTGAACCTCTTCAGCATAGTATCTATGTACGTAGACTGGGATAAACTAAGCAACCTTTTAGATCTATCCCTGTAGATCCTCATCCCTAAGATGTAGGAAGCTTCTCTCAGATCCTTCATGGAGAACTGTGATGTCAGCCAAATCTTTATTCCCTGTAATGCAGGAATTGATTACAAGGTTCATGATTCCTAATGCTAGAACTGAAACTTTGCTTCCATCTCCAACGTTCAGAAATCTCTCGCCTTCATCAAATCTCCTATTGACCTGCAGACCCTGCATCGAATTGCAAATATGATAAGGGCTTCTGGTATCCAATACCCAGGCAGTAGTATCACAAATGGAAAAGTTGCAAGGTGTTATCATATAAGTATCTTGCTTCTTCTTCAGCCTGTTCGGATCTAGTGAGGCAATGTATAGAGGATAGTTTCTCTTCCAGTGCCCCTGCTTCTTGCAAAAGAAGCACTCCGCCTGGCTCTGGTCGGGCTTGCGCTTCTTGGTCTGATCCTGTGCAGACATCCCAGCATGCGGCTGCACCTTCTTATTCTTCTTCTTCTTATCCTTCTTCCCTTTTTTAAAGGGTCGACGACCAGAAGAAGACCCTCTCACAACATTTACCGACTCCTTATGCAGCTGGTGGTCCTTCTCAAAGTTCTGCAGCAACCCCAACAAGCCGTGGTAGTTCACTGCAGGCTTTGTCATTCGAAAATGAGTAAGGAAGGGAAGGTAGGACTTGGGCAGAGAATTAAGGATCGCATCCTTGCCAAGCTGCTCGTGCAGGGGAAAGCCCAGTTTACTTAGGCACTCAATCATTTCGATCATGTAAAGTACATGATCAGTGACTGAGGCTCCATCCCTCATCCGAGTATTGAAAATGGCATAACTAGTTTTGTGCTTTTCAACATCGTCAGGCGTGCCAAAAAAGTCATTCAACATTTGAAGCATCTCCTGTGGTTGGGCATTCTCGAACCTGCGGCTGAACTCATCATTCATTGCCGCCAACATAATGCACCAAATGGTGGTGCGATCGTTGAACCACTTTTGGTAAGTATCTCGAGCCACCCCTCTAGCATTCGGGACTGGCTCCTCAGGTGCCGGATCTGTTACTACATAAAGGATCCGCTCATGCTCAAGGATGATTTTTAATTTTTGATACCAGCTATCGAAATTAGGTCCCATGAGCTTGTCATTATCTAATAATGACCGGAGCGAAAGAGTAGTGGCCATAGCTGCATAAAGAAAAACCAAACCTATATTAGTACATAAATTATTAATACTAAAGATTTAGACTTTAGTCTAAAGTTTCTCTCAGTATTTTTACGAATTGATAGCCTCAACCTCCAATTGAAGAATTTACTTTAATTTCTTAGTGGGTACTAGAATCCACACAGACTACATATGAGCCCAACTTTGGTTGGTCAACCCATGTGCATCTATGGACAGGTTCATAACCAGTTGTTTCTCTAAACAACTTCTAATAATTGATTTTGCCCCTGAACCTAATCAGTAGGCTTTGGCCTCCACTGAAAAGATCTGGTTAGGTCCAACCATTAACATGACTTGATTTGGTGAATCAGACCAATAAATGATCAGGTCCGACTTTGGCCGGCCTACCTGACCACCATCAGAAAGACTCAAACCAAATTATCATATTATGAATGATAATTCCATTAGTCAATAATTACTAGGCCTTTGGGCCTCCAATGATTATTAAACTAATGGACTCATTATCACTCACTTAATGGGAGGCTATGATTTAGTTATCAATATAACTTAATCATTTTTAGGACCTAATAATTTTTGAGGATTTTATTAAAGAATCGAAGAGAAGAAAATATCCAGCCAATTTCAATCCTTCCACTGACTTCACAAAGTCAGATTAAAAAGGATTTACTTAAAGCTGACATTAGGAGCACCTAAATCAGTCAAACTGATTTACCTAATGACATGGGTGAGCCTTAATCACCAAGTGATCTAATCAAAACCTAATTCACCAGGTTGGCCAGGTAAGTGAGATCAGTGGTGGGGATAAGCTATTAACTCGTCAGAGATCGAATCACTGCGAGTAGCTCCCGCTTAAAAACCACTGATCAAACTGCCAAACTTACCTTAGACACCAATCGGTTCATTAGTTTTAATTTGATCAACTTAGTAAATAGGGTTCCACCGCGAAGTCATGAATTAAGTCCTTCTTGGTCTAGTTAAAGACATGGACCCATTCAACTGCAACTATTGGAGTTGAGTCTAGAGTATCCTTGACCTAATCTAATTCAACTTTTAATTAGATTTGACCAATTACTCTAATTTAGTCCATTTCTTTAAGCTAACCTTAGGTCTAACCCAATTATGGACCTAATCCATCTAACCCATTGACCCACAAGTTTATGCAATTGTCTTAAGTCTTAATTCATAATTCTAGACCTACTAGACAACACTTAATTTTTTTAATTAAGTATTTGGGCTGATAGGTCAGGATTTGGCATTTCGAAAATAATTTTCAAATTTGAATGGTTTTATTTTTTGTTCACCAAATATGTTGACTCATTTTACAAATAGATTAGCACATTTCGTAAACAGCAATCCTATTGCTAATTACATAACAGAAAATAACTTAAAAAAATCATAAATATTTCTTTAGATCTAATCTAATACATTCATGATAAATTTCATAATTAAATATTTATAATTAATTTCTTTCACTGCTTCATCTGCATGGGATATAATTACAGTGGCACCCCTACCACCATAGGAGACCCTATCGAATGGGAGGAGAGGACCTTTAAACCCTACTTTTCTCCTATGACCGGACGGCCATGGCAACCAACCTAATTCGATTACTTGCTACTTGGATCAAGTATATCTAAATATACCAATTTCAAAATTTAAATTTCAAATTTTAAATTTTAAATTTTAAATTTTAGAATTCAAATTTCAAACAAATTTCAAATTTCAAATTTTTAAATTTTAAATTTTGAATTTCAAATTTCAAATTTTAAATTTTTGAATTTTAAATTTTTGAATTTTGAATTTCAAATTTCAAATTTTAAAATTCAAATTTTAAAATTTTGAATTTCAAATTTTTGAATTTTGAATTTTGAACAACTTTCAAAATTTAAATTTTAAATTTTGAATTTTAAATTTAAAATTATAAACTTTTAGATTATAACTTAATCTATGTATGCAAATATATATATCATATCTAAGAACCCGCTCTGATACCATATGTGGGGAAAATCAGTGCAGGGGTAAAATGATAATTTTAAAACATTTTCAAAATTACTATTTTACAGTGGAAATTATAAATTAATCTAATTAATTAATAAGAATTTATCCTATACTAGGATCTAAATATGATATATAGCATGCACGTATTTAAATTTGAAATTCGAATTTGAACAGTAAATACTTTACTGTAATGTGTTCAGGACACAATACCTTTATGCGGATAGTAGATCGCCGTAATCTGATCACTGTTGGAAGAGTCTAATAATCACGATGCAGCTGCACAGTATGTCTGACCTCTGTGGATCATCCACACGAAGCTCCCGATCTGATCGACTCCTCATGAGTGCTAGCTCGTTGTAGAGCCCTTTCGACGGCCGATGCTGATCGAACTCCTTCGATCGATATCTGTCAATTCTTTAGATATTTCAAATCATCAGCAGACGTGCTTGAGAGGATGTTGAAGATCTTCCTAAAATTTGGTGGGCTCACGACACTCGTAGCTCACCTTTTCACTTTCCGAACTTCAGGCTGAAACCCTGAAGAACTCACTGAAACCCTACGCACACTTTTTCTTTCTTTTCTTTCTTTTTCTCTCGGAAGGATATTGACCTTCACCTTGCACACAAGGATTCCTCACGCCTATATTTTCTCTCCAAAATTTTTCTTGCACATGCCCCACTCTTCTCCTCCTTTTAAAACAATATCAAACATCTTATCCACGTGAGAGGATAAAGATAAGTAATTGCACATTTGAATTCAAATCAAATTTTGAATTCAAACGGAAACCAATTTATTCTTATCCACTAAGGGCATGAGAAGAGGAGGGTGTGGCTTAATTTGTGCGTGAGTGATTTCATGAGAAACATTTTCTCGTGTAATAAATGGGGCATTAAAAGAGGATAAGGTCAAGGCGCTAAGATTGGTTGCTCATTCAAATTCAAACTTTTATTTTGAGTTTGAATGGCCAACTAATCATCCTTATCCACTCATTTGGCACATTAAAGTAGGGCATGAGGAGGGCTTTTCGTGAGAAAAAATTCATGAGAACTTCCTTCTCATGAATTCAAATGGGCACAGTGGAAGTGAGGTGGCGCAGGGAGAATGGGTCAAGGTGGTTTCATTATTTAAACCAACCCAATTGAACCAAATAAGTTAGGCCCAATTAGACTAATTTAAACCCAACTAAATTAGGCTCAATAAAATTCTAATCAAATCAAGAATTGATTAAGCCCAACACCTGATCAAATCTGGGACCAAACCATCTCGATGATTAGGTCAACTCTTAACCTAATCGGGTCAAACCCAACTGAATCCAATTCAATTGGACTTGATCCAAAAATAATTACTCAATCAAATTGAGTTAATTAGTGATCAAATCACTGATTAAACCTCTCATAAATATTGAGTCCAAATCCGATGGGTAATCAGGCATCAGAATTCATCGATATGTACCCCTGATCGAAGAATCCTAAACCAGTGAGACTCTTGACCCCGGTACCCAAAATGTGTGGAATTCATGATCAGAGAATCCTGATTCTCGATCACAAAATCCCAGATATGAAAGACTCTTCACCAGCTATCAGATCAGATAGGAACCTTTGATGTGTGTGACCCCACAGGTTCGAACCTAAGCCGGTAGCACAGGAACCAATTCCTGTACTAATCGAAGTGACCATCTAGCAAGGGTACCCGATGACTGGATAGGTCGAATGGTCGCAATCGCAACACTCAGAACCTACGTGAATATGGTTACTGTATAATTCATCCTTTTGACCTCTATGTTTAGGATGACTCAGGGTTAAACTGTCAACCCTGATTAGATCATCCGAATCATGCTCAACTCAAACAGTCTTGTGACTCCTCACAAAGACTACCCTGGCCAAGATTTTGCTAAATTAAAACATGACTGTACACAGCTCCTAAACTGGAGTGGTCAATCCCATCTTGACACACGCACCGATAAGTCAAGTACTTGACTACACCCAGCAGCCTTCCGTCACTGAATTAGAAATTCAGGTAGTCCAGTGCCTAAGTGCAGTGAGTTGCTTGCAAGTCATCGTGGCGGTCTCAGGTCGGAGGGATATTTATACCCATATTCCATCGGAGCAAATCTTGACAGCAGAAATAGCTCCAGAGTCGGTCATGTTCAGTACAGATGTACCCTTACATCTCACCTGTATGCCATATCAGTGTCTCCACACTCATTGGTTAAGAGGACAACCAACCTATATGGCACACAACGACCTATGCTTGATAAACGTTGTCATCCTTGGTAACAACATATCATTTGGTCGTGAACAGATTTAAGGACTAAATGACAAATCCTCCTTTGTCGAGTCTAAATAGTCCTAAGGACTTCACCACAACATAGGAGTTCATTAGAAGATGAAACATTTTGTGATAAAAAATACCAAAATAATTTTTATTAATTCATAATTTATGTACATATACAAAAATGAGCACAATCGTTAACAGGCTGACGATTGGCTTTGGGACACTATTCCAAACACAGATTGCGACGATCGACTACTCGCACAAAGATAATGTATTTTGAACACATAACAGTAAATTATTTCCTGTAGAAGTTTGAATTTTAAATTTAAATACATGCTATATATCATATTTAGATCCTAGTGTAGGATAAACACATGTTAATTAATTAGATTAATTAATATTTTTCACTATAAAATTATAATTTTAAAAAAGTTTTAAAATTATCGTTTTACCCCTGCACTGAAATTCACTTCAATTGTCTCATGACAGTAATTTATGTATTGAATAGGATTCCCTCTAAAACTGTTCCTACCACACCATATGAGATATGGCATGGTAAGAAGCCAAGTCTGAATCATCTCAAAATTTGGGGTTGTCCGGCTCATGTCAAGAGACAGCAGACGGACAAGTTAGAGTTCAGGTCTATTAGAGCTCGATTCATAGGATATGCTAAAGAGTCATTAGAATACTATTTTTATATTTCGGAAGACCATAATATGATTGTGAATCGAAATACTATTTTTTTTAAAAAATAATTTATTCAAGATGGTGGCATCGGAAGAATAATTAAGCTCAAGGAGAATGTCTCCCAAGAGCAACGAGCTAAAGAATCTGAGGAACCTAATCAATCAGAACCAGTCTTAACATAACCTCTTTCATCTCGTAGATCAACTAAGGTTTTCCATCCTCTTGAAAGGTACTTAGGTACCATACAAGAGGATGTAGAGAAAATGTTCCTCACGGGAAATGAGGCTTATGGTGATGACCCCAAGACCTATGACGAGGCGATATCAGATATCGACTCCGAGAAATGGATAGAGGCAATGAGATTAGAAATTGACTCGATGCACTCAAACCAAGTCTGGACCTTGGTAGATCCACCTGAAGGTATTGTACCTATTGGGTGTAAATGGATCTTCAAGAGAAAGATAGGTGCAGATGGAAATGTGGAGATATTCAAGGCTAAGCTCGTAGCGAAAGGTTATAGTCAGCGTGAAGGCATTGACTATCAGGATACCTTCTCGTCCGTAGCCATGCTAAAATCCATCCGCACATTGCTTGCTGTTGCAGCCTATTTCGATTATGAAATATGGCAAATGGATGTGAAAATGGCGTTCTTAAATGGACATCTTGAGGAAGATATCTATATGGAACAGCCGCTTGGTTTCACATCCAGTGATGATGATCACAAGATCTGCAAGCTACAAAGATCTATTTATGGACTTAAGCAAGCATCTCGGAGTTGAAATATTCATTTCAATGATGTGATCAAAATGTTTGGTTTCATCAAGAACGAAGAGGAACCATGTGTTTTCAAAAAGGTCAATGGGAGCGTAGTTGTCATCCTCGTGTTGTACGTAGATGACATCCTCCTAATTGGGAATGACATTCCCATATTGACCTCAGTCAAAGTATGGTTGTCTAAGGAGTTCTCTATGAAAGATCTAAGAGAGGCATTTTTTATACTGGGTATTAAGGTGTAGGAACCAGATCTAGGGTTTCAGGGTTAGATCTTGAAACTTTTTCAAGATCATACAGCGGAAGACTAAAATAATTCAAAATTATTTTTTAAAATAAGAAAATTTTTAGATCTAAGATCCTATTATATGATTATTATATAGTATTAAATCAAAAATTAAAATATATAAATATAGCATGAACTACATGTTGATCATATCAATATGTTTCTATACTACATCTAATGTATGTATTAAATAATAGATCAGATCTATTACCTTGCAAGTTAGACATTCTAACCTCACTGATCCGGGCTTGAAAATCATGTTGCAAGCCGCACATGCATCCGGCCTCTAGGAGTCATCCACACGAGCCCACGAATCTCGATCAGAAGTCTTGCTTCAGGAAATCAGCACAGTATGCTAGTACTGCGATGATCCTTCTTTCATGGTTGATCAGGTGCCTCTTTCTTCTTGATTTGGACTCTTCCAAAGATGAAAAGTAGAAGGAGGAGTTTCAGATCTGAGATGCTCTCAGGAAACTCAAGATGGAGGGAGGAAAGATATGAAAACAAACAACCCTAGAAGAAGACCCTCTTCTTCTTCTCGTTTCTCTCTCTAGACATCCTAACTTGTGTCTTTTATATCTCTACGACCTAAAGGTTTTTCTCTCTAATTTTTGGATGGCCCAAAGGTTTCTCAAATATCTATCTTTTTCAAAAATTTCATAAAGAAACTCATTTTATATAGAGAGATATGATAGAGTCCTTGTCTAGGTCAAATACTTAGTCAAGGCTTATCCAAACATGGCAAGTTAAGGGGCGCCCAACTCTTGAGAACCTCCTCCTTATTTTCATACATGGATCACCAGCAAAGGGTGCATAATATGTACCCTAAATGCTACAAAAATTCTAAAAAAAAATTGGATAGATTCGGTACAAAATTGAAAGAGTTTTGGATTTCTAAATCTCTATCTCATAGAATTCGAAATCCAAACTTATTCCTTTTTGATTTGATCCAAACCACCTACCATGTAAGAAAGAAGAGAGGAGACCTTTTGTGAATGTGGGAGACACCTGGGAGAGGGATTTTGTTGCACAAAATAAGAGGAGATTGGCATTGAAGGAGAGAGAGGGCGTGGGGAAGGCTTATGTGGTGCAAGGTGGAATCCTAGTCTTACTAGGATTCTATCTTATGACTTGTTTTAATTTGGTTTCTCAAACCAAATCAAACCAAAATTAGATCAACCCAATTAAAATAGGTTTTAACCCAATTAAAAACCTAATTTAATCAGATTAAATTAGATTTAAATCTAATTTAATTTTCTAATCAAATTAGAAATTAGATTGACCCAAGTCCTAGTTGAACTAGGACTAATTTTTTCTTGCACTTGGCTTATCCAATAAACCAATTGGACTTGATCCAATCAAGTCCAAACCAAATCTAATTAAATTATATTTAATTATACTTAATCTCAGCCCATTGGCTTAATCAAATTAAGCCAATTAGCAATCAAATTGCTAATCAATCCTTCTGCAACACTTGCACTGGGTTAAATGTCAATCGTATTGATCATTTAACCCTAGAACGATTCTTAATCATTGATCAACCATCCGATCGGATCATGAACTCTAATGTGTGTGACCTCATAGGTCCGAACCTAAGCCAGTAGCATAAAAATAAATTTCTGTGCCAATCAAAGTGACCATCTAGCAATGGTACCTGACGACGGGATAGGTCGAATGTGTAGAACAACATCCTTAGAACTCATGCGGATATAGTTTTCATATAATTCATCCCCTTGACCAAAATGATCATAGGACACCCCTGAGTTCAACTGTCAACTCTAATTAGATTGTCCACATTGTATTTCAAAATATCAAATCCATCTGATGGATTATCCTGGCCAAGACTTTGCTAAATTGAAATACAGCGACTCATTCTTTTCTAACTCTTGGAGTGGTCAATCCCATCTCAATCACACTCTGACTTCGTAAGTACTTGACTATGCCCAGAAGCCTTCCATCCCTGAATTAGAAATTCAGTTAGTCCAGTACCAAAGCACAGTGAGTTGCTTGCAAGTCACTGAGGCGATCTCAAGTCTAAGGGACACTTATACCTATATCCCATCAGAGACATTCTCGACAGCAGAATACTCTGGAGTTGGTCACGTTCAATGATGATGTACCAGTATATCTCACCTGTATGCCATACCAGTGTCTCCATACTCTTTGGTTAAGAGGACAACCAACCCATATGGCCTACAGTGACCTATGCTCGATAGAAGTTGTCGTCCTTATTAACAACCTATCATTTGATCGTGAACTGTTTTAAGGACTAATCGATAAATCCTCTTTTTATCGAATCTAAATAGTCCTAAGGACTTCATCATAACAACGGAGTTCATTAGAAGATGAAAACTTATGATGAAAATACCAAATATATTTTATTTATTAATAAATTAATTACAATAATTGGTTGCTCAACCATCAACAGCTTGACGATTGGCTTTTTGGGACATATTTTCCAACAACTCCCACTTGTCCTAAAGCCACTCGGCATAGTATCTAATACCCATCTTCGACTTGTGGTTGTCGAACTCCTTTATCGTCAGGGCTTTAGTGAAGGGGTCGGCTAGGTTCTCCTTTCCATCGATCTTCTGAAGGTTGACGTCACCTCGATCCACGATCTCTCAGACCAGATGGAAGCAGCGCAAGATGTGCTTCGTCTGCTGATGTGCTTTGAATTTCTTCGCCTAAGCTATGGCACCAGTGCGGTTGCAGTAGAGCAAGACCGAACCATCGAGGGAGGGTGCTACTCCGAGCTCGTTGATGAATTTCCTCAGCTACACAGCTTCCTTCGCGGCATCCAATGCTGCGATGTACTTCGCTTCACAAACAGAGTCCGCCACAGTATGTTGCTTGGAACTCTTTCAGCAGATGGCTCCACCATTCAGAGTAAAGATATAACCCGACACGCTCCTGCTGTCATCATGGTCAGATTGGAAGCTAGAGTCTGTGAACCCCACAAGTTTCAGATCTGACTCGCCATAAACCAACCATTGGTCCTTAGTATTTCTCAAATACTTAAGGATGGCTTTAACCACTTTTCAGTGATTTTCTTCAGGATCAGATTGGTATCTACTCACTACTCCTAGTGAGTATGCCACATCTGGTCTTGTACATGTCATGGCGTACATGATAGATCCCACGGCTGAAGCATATGGGACTACTCATACGCTCTCTCTCTTCAGGAGTTATCGGACAATCCTTCTTAGAGAGAGAAATTCCTTGGCCTATCGGTAGATAACCCTTCTTGAAATTCTCCATGCTGAACCTCTTCAGCACAGTGTCTATGTACATGGACTGGGATAACCCAAGCATCCTTTTAGATCTATCCCTATAGATCTTCATCCCTAGGATGTAGGATGCTTCACCCAAGTTCTTCATGGAGAACTGTGATGACAATCAAACTTTTTATTCTCTGTAGTGCGGGGATGTCATTCCCGATTAAGAGAATGTCATCCACGTATAAGACAAGGAATACCACAACTGGACCATTTGCCCATTTATAGATGCAGGGCTCTTCTCCATTTTTAATGAAGCCATACGTTTTGATCACCTTATCAAAATGCATGTTCCAACTCTGAGAAGCTTGCTTCAATCCATAAATGGATCTCTGAAGCTTGCACACCTTGGACTCATCTGTGGATGTAAACCCCTCAAGTTGTATCATATACACCTTTTTGGTCAGCTCTCCATTCAGGAAAGCTGTCTTTACATCCATCTGCCAGATCTCATAATCCAGATGGGCAGCTATTGCAAGCATTATCCGAATGGATTTGAGCATTGCCACAGGGAAAAATGTCTCGTCATAGTCAATACCATAACGTTGACGATACCCCTTGGCGACCAGACGGGCTTTATAGGTCTCCACCTTTCCGTCTGCATCCCTCTTCCTTTTGAAGACCCATTTACACCCAATGGGTTTAACCCCTTCAGGTGGGTCAACCAATGTCCATACATCGTTGACCTTCATGGACTCCATTTCGGATTTCATAGCTTCAAGCCATTTCTCGAAATTAGGTCTCTGCATTGCATCCATATAGGTGATCGGATCCTCATTATTCTCATCAAGTTCGATGGGATCACCATCCCGGACCAAGAAACCGTAGTATATATTCGGCTGATGCGGTACTCTATCGGATCACCTTAATGATGCAGGTACATTGGGCTCTGGATCTGATCTAATCATATCCGACTCAGGTTCAGCTATTGGTGTCGGTCCTTCTACCTGTTGAACTTCATCAAGTTCAACCTTAGAGGCAACGGTTCCTTCACCAAGGAACTCCTTTTCTAAAAAGATTGCCTTAAGGCTGACAAACACCTTTTGTTCATCAGCATGGTAGAAAAAATATCCTTTGGTCTCTTTGGGGTACCCTATGAATGAGCATTTGTCAGACTTAGGTCCAAGTTTGTTTGTGACTAATTGTTTGACATAGGCCGAGCACCCCCATAAGGTGTGAAAGTGCTGGCTTACATCCCATCCATATCTCATATGGAGTCTTAATTACAGACTTACTTGGAACCCTATTTAACAGATAACAAACCGATTCGAGTGCATATCTCCAGAAGGATATCGGCAAGCTAGCAAAACCCATCATGGATCGGACCATGTCTAATAGAGTCCGATTCCTCCTTTCAGACACACCATTATGCTGTGGTATTCCTGGAGGAGTCCATTGGGAGAGAATCCCATTTTCTCCTAGATATGTGAGAAATTCACTAGAAAGGTATTCTCCTCCTCGATCAGATCGAAGAGTTTTCATACTCTTCCCAGTTTATTTTTTTACTTCACTTCGGAATCGTTTGAACATTTCAAATGAATCCGACTTATGTTTCATCAAATAGACATATCCATATCGAAATAGGTCATCCGTGAAAGTTATGAAGTAGAAATATCCACCTCTAGCACTGGTACTCATGGGCCCGCATACATCAGTATGTACTAGGCCCAAGAGCTCAGTAGCTCTCTCACCTTTTCCAGTAAAAGGTGACTTGGTCATTTTACCAAGAAGACAGGACTCACAGATTGGAAGTGATTCACAATCACTGACTTCGAGGATTCCCTCTTGAGTCAACCTGTTTATTCTGTTCTTGTTTATATGACATAGCCTACAGTGCCATAAGTAGATATCTGACACACTATCTAATCTAGGGTGCTTGCCAGTAGAATAGACTCTTATCAGGCTTGATCTTTTTGGTCTGGCTCTGCACTGATGTCCCAGCCTGAACTTGCACCTTCTTCACTTTCTTCTTCTTGTTCTTCTTCCCTTTCTCAAAGGGTCGAGAACCAGAAGATGAACCTCCCACTAAGTTCACCGACTCCTTGAGGAGTTGGTGATCCTTCTCAAAGTTCTGAAGCAACCCCAGTAATCCATGGTAGTTTACTTCAGGCTTTATCATTCTATAATGAGTGAGGAATGGGAGATAAGACTTGGACAGCGAGTTCAGTATTGCATCTTTCCCAAGCTTCTCATGCAAGGGAAAGCCAAGCTTGCTCAATCATTCCATCAGCTCGATCATGTACAATACATGATCAGTGATAGAGGGACCATCTCGCATTTTGGCGTTGAAGATGGTACTAGTCTTGTGCCTCTCCACATCATCGGGTGTGCCAAAGGCATCCTCCAACACTTGAAGCATGTCCTTTGACTGAGCCGTCTCAAATCTGCGACTGAACTCGTCGCTCATGGCAGCCAGCATGATACAGCGCACCATGGTCCGGTCACTGAGCCACTTTTGGTAAGTGTCTCTGACTGTTCCACGTGCATTGACAGCTGGCTCTTCAGGTACAGGATCCATTATCACATATAGGATCCGTTCATGCTCCAGGACTATCTTCAACTTTCGGTACTAGCTACCGAAGTTGGGTCCCACCAACTTATCATTGTCCAACAATGATCGGAGCGATAGGGAAGTGGCCATATTTGCATAAAGGAGAACCATAACCTAATTAGTAATTGATTTATTAAACCTAAAGATTTGGACTTTAATCAAAAGGTTTCTCCCACTATTTTATTCGAATTGGTAGCCTCTACCTCCAATTTGAGGAATTACCCTAATTCCTTAGTGGGTACTAGAATCCACTTAGACTGCACACAAGCCCAACTTTGGTTGGCCAACCCATGTACATCTAAGGGTAGGTTCATAACCAATTGTTTCTCTAAATAATTTCTAGTAATTTTAATTTTGCCCCAGAAACCTAATCAGTAGGCTTTAGCCTCCACTGTAAGGATCCGGTTAGGTCCAACCATTAACATGATCATACTTGGTGTATCTGACCAACGAATGATTAAGCCCAACTTTGGTTGGCTCACCTAACCACCATTAGAGAGACACTTCCAAGTCGTCATTTAATGAGTGATAATTCCATTAGTCAACAAGCACCAGGCCTTTGGGTCTGCAATGATTATTGAGTTAATGGACTCATTATCAAACACCTTAATGGAAGGCTATGACTCAGTTATCTCCATAACTTTATTATTTTAAGGACTTAATAATTTTAGAGTATTTAAATAATATAGAGGATGAGATCAGATGAACCAGCTTATCATGATCCTCCCACTGGCTTCACCAAGTCAGCTTAAGGGAGACCATTAAAAGGGCTGGCTAGGAGCACCTAAATCAGTCACACTGATTTACCTAGCTGACATGGGTCAGCTCGAATAGTCAAGTGATCCGATCAAAACATAATTTCACCAAAAGGCCAGGTAAGTTCGATCAGTGGGAGGGTCTGCCAAAGCTTACCTTAGATACCATCAGAAATGGCCAGCTAAGCGGGCCCCCAATTAAAAACCACCGGTCTGGTTTACCTTAGACACCAACTGATTTAATTAGTTTTGATTAGATCAACCTAACAGTTCATGCTAGACCACTTAGCCAAGAATCAAGTCCATTTGGTTCTCGTTAAAGATATGGACTTGACCAACTACAACTATTGTAATTGATCTAGAAAATCCTTGACCTAATCTAAGACAATAATTGATTAGATTTTGTCAATTCTCTAATTAAGTCCATCTTCAATCTAACCATAGGTCTAACCCAATTAATGGACATAATTTCCACTAACCCATTAACCCAATGTGTTATGGTTTGTGTCTTAGGTTCTTCAATTCACAATCCTAGAACCTAATCAAACAACTTCTTAATTCTTAATTAAGTTTTGGGCTGAGGGTTGGGTTCGGCTTTTCAAAAAATAATTTTTATATTTATAAAATAATTTTATAATATGATTCTACCAACCATATTGCATGTTAGATTCATAATCAAGATACAAGTGAAATAAACATGAAACTACTTTAGATCTAATCTAAACAGGTTCATGTAATTGAAACAATTTCAACTTTAAACAATTTTTTTTGCATAAAAAAATTATTAACAAAGAGATTTTATTTCAGATTTAAATATTTTTTAAATCTAATAAATCATAAATTTAATCTAGATCATATCTAACAAATTTATGATTAAAGATAGATCTACATAAACTAGGACAACCTTTGCACTGTAAGGGATAAACCTTACAGCAGGACAACCTTGCAGTTCGTGATTGATCTAAAATTTTAATTTCAGATTTAATAATCAGATTATAAATTAGATCTAATCTAAGAAATAATCTAAGCATGTATAAATAATCATGTAATAAAGAACCTAGGCTCTGATACCAATTGTAGGAACCAGATCTAGGGTTTCAGGGTTAGATCTTAAAACTTTTTCAAGATCATACAGCGGAAGACTAAAATAAATTAAAATTATTTTCTAAAATTACAGAATCTCTAGATCTAAGATCTTATTACATGATTATTACATAGCATTAAATCAAAAATTAAAATATATAAATATAGCATGAACTACATGTTGATCATGTCAACATGTTTCTATACTACATCTAATGTATGTATTAAATAATAGATCAGATCTATTACCTTGCAAGTTAGACGTTCTAACCTTGCTGATCCGGGCTTGAGGATGATATTGCAAGCCGCACATGCATCCGGCCTCTAGGAGTCATCCACACAAGCCCACGAATCTCGATCAGAAGTCCTGCTTCAGAAAATCAGCACAGTATGCTAGTACTGCGCTGATCCTTCTTTGATGGTTGATCAGGTACCTCCTTCTTCTTGATTTGGACTCTTCCAAAGATGAAAAGTAGAAGGAGGAGTTTCAGATCTGAGATACTCTCAGAAAACTCAAGATGAAGGGAGGAAAGATATGAAAACAAACAACCCTAGAAGAAGACCCTCTTCTTCTTCTCGTTTCTCTCTCTAGACAACCTAACTTGTGTCTTTTATATCTCCATGACCTAAAGGTTTTTCTCTACAATTTTTGGATGGCTCAAAGGTTTCTCAAATACCTATCTTTTTCAAAAATTTCATAAAGAAACTCATTTCATATAGAGAGATATTATAGAGTCCTTGTCTAGGTCAAATACCCAGTCAAGGCTTATCCAAACATGGCAAGTTAAGGGGTGCCCAAGTCTTGAGCACCTCCTCCTTATTTTCATGTATGGATTACCTGCAAAGGGTGCACAATATATACCCTAAAATCCATGAAAGTTTTAAAAAAAATTTGGATAGATTCGATGCAAAATTGAAAGAGTTTTGGATTTCTAAAACTCTATCTCATAGAATTCGAAATCCAAACTTATTCCTTTTTTATTTGATCCAAACCACCTTCCATGTAAGAAAGAAGAGAGGAGACCTTTTGTGAACGTGGGAGAGACCTGGGAGAGGGCTTTTGTTGCACAAAATAAGAGGAGATTGGCGTTGAATGAGAGAGAGGGCATGGGGAAGGCTTATGTGGTGCAAGGTGGAATCCTAGTCTTACTAGGATTCTATCTTATGACTTGTTTTAATTTGATTTCTCAAACCAAATCAAACCAAAATTAGATCAATCCAATTAAAATAGGTATTAACCCAATTAAGAACCTAATTTAATCAGATTAAATTAGATTTGAATTTGATTTAATTTTTTAATTAAATTAGAAATTAAATTGACCCAAGTCCTAGTTGAACTAGGACTAGTTTTTTCTTGCACTTGGCTTATCCAATAAACCAATTGAACTTGATCCAATCAAGCTCAAACTAAATCTAATTAAATTATATTTAATTATACTTAATCTCAATCCATTGGCTTAATCAAATTAAGCCAATTAGCAATCGAATTGCTAATCGATCCTCCTGCAATACTTGCACTAGGTTAAATGTCAATCGTATTGATCATTTAACCCTAGAACGATTCTTAATCATTGATCAACCATCCGATCGGATCATGAACACTAATATGTGTGACCTCATAGGTCTGAACCTAAGCTGATAGTATAGAAATAAATTCTTATACCAATCGAAGTGACCATCTAGCAATGGTACCCGACGACCGGATAAGTCGAATGTGTAGAACAACATCCTTAGAACCCATGCGGATATAGTTTTCATATAATTCATCCCCTTGACCAAAATGATCATAGGACATCCCAGAGTTCAACTGTCAACTCTGATCAGGTTATCCACATTGTATTTTAAAATATCAATTCCATTTGATGGATTATCCTGGCCAAGATTTTGCTAAATTGAAATACAGCGACTCATTCTTCTCCAACTCTTGGAGTGGTCAATCCCATCTCGATCACACTCTGACTTTGCAAGTACTTGACTGTGCCCAGAAGCCTTCCATTCCTGAATTAAAGATTCAGTTAGTCCACTACCAAAGTACAGTGAGTTGCTTGCAAGTCATTGAGGCGATCTCAAGTCTAAGAGACACTTATACCTATATCCCATCAGAGACATTCTCGACAGCAGAATACTCTAGAGTTAGTCACATTCAATGATGATGTACCAGTACATCTCACCTGTATGCCATACCAGTGTCTCCACACTCTTTGGTTAAGAGGACAACCAACTCATATGGCCTACAGCGACCTATGCTCGATAGAAGCTGCCGTCCTTATTAACAGCCTATCATTTGGTCGTGAACTATTTTAAGGACTAATCGATAAATCTTCTCTTTATCGAATCTAAATAGTCCTAAGGACTTCATCATAACAACGAAGTTCATTAGAAGATGAAAGCTTATGATGAAAATGCCAAATATATTTTATTTATTAATAAATCAATTACAATAATTGGTTGCTCAACCGTCAACAGCTTGACGATTGGCTTTTTGGGACATATTTTCCAACATAAAATCTATAGAGATAGACCAAATAGGATGCTCGAACTTTCACAGAAGATGTACATAGAGGAGGTGCTAAAAAGGTTTAGCATGAAAAACTCTAAAAGAGGTTTATTATCTTTTAGACATGACATTCATCTTTCCAAGAAGATGTGCCCTAGCACACCTGAGGAGATTGAACGCATGAGCAAGATCCCTTAAGCTTCGGCAATAGGGAGCCTCATGTATGCCATGCTATGTACACGACCTGATATAGGCCATGCTGTGAGTGTCACAAGCAGATATCAGTCGAATCCAGGTGAAGAGCACTGGACTTCTGTGAAATGTATCTTTAAGTACTTGAGAAGGACTAAAGATATGTTTCTAGTCTTTGGGAATGGAGAACTCCAGATTCAGGGATATACAGACTCAGACTTTATGTCTGATATAGATGATCGAAAGTCAACATCTGAGAGTTTGTTCATTTGCAATAGTGGTGCAGTCAGCTGGAAGAGTTTCAAGCAGATGGTGATTGTTGATTCCACTACGGAGGCAGAGTACATTGCTGCATCAAAAGCTGCGAAGGAGGCATTCTAGTACAAGAAGTTTGTCATAGAGCTTGGAGTGATGTCATCGGATGCCATACCTCTTTACTGTGACAATAATGGCGTCATAGCCCTAGCTAAGGAGCCAAGGTCTCACCAGAAGTCCAAGCACATCGAGCGACGATTTCATCTGATTCGTGATTACCTCGAAAAAGGTTATGTCGAGGTCAAGAGAGTCAACTCCACAGACAATGTGGCAGACCTGCTGACAAAGCCATTAGGCCAGCAGAAGATCAAAGCCCACCTTGAGAAGATGGGACTTAGATATGTAGCCAATTGACATTAGGTCAAGTGGGAGTTTGTTAGATGTGTGCCCTAGATGCCAGATCAGCTGACACATTCCTGTACAGATCTAAGGGCAAATTTATAATTTTGACTATAAATGAATAAAAGGGTTATTCTTCTATCACATTATGTACATTGTGTCTGTGATACATCCTTTGAGTTAGTAGGAATGTAAATTTATATTTTCAAGAGTTGAAAATTTAAGGCATGAATTTACATAACTAACTCATAAACAGCTCCTGGCCATAGGATCATCACGAGGATGGTGATCGATCCGGAAGGTTGGTGTATGATCGCTTCTTTAGGATAGATGTATCTTGAGTCTATGGTATGGAGATACCAGAGCGATAGTATAGGTATTCGTTGAGAACGAGAGTACTGAGCATAACCACTTCGAGCAGTCATAAGGAAATCTACCTTCTAGTCAATAACTAGCTCGATGCTGTAGTTGTGTATCTAGTTCTTTGATCTAAGGTGCATCGATAGTTCACCTTGAGTGTGTTATAGTTTGACTACACCATAACTCGATCTCCTAGCCATTCGGAACCCTGAGGTGTATGTTGGCTGTAGCATTTTCATTGTAGGAACTAGGTCGCACCAAGATGGGATCTATCAACCTCGGTAGATGAGAGGAGTAGTCCTATGATAATTGAAAGATCGAGTCCTTAAGCCCATGGCTATGGCAGAGTGAAATAATGGATAAGAGTTTTCCATTAAGGTTTCACATCAGACTCGGATCGATCGATTAACTCATATGACTGATGTTGGGTTTGATGAGTTCACTTTAACCTTAATTCAGTCGGGACTCATGATAGAGGAACTCAATCACACATGTAGCTGCACCGAGAGGTTTATCTTCAATTCTGATAGGTTGCCACTACATACTGTTAGGTGTCATTGGTGGATTTTGAGAGCAATTAGAATGATATTAATGATCGATCATTTTAATTGTCTGAATCAGAAGAGTTCTGGTCCATCGAAAGGAGTTTCGATGATGTCGATGATGAGATCATGATATGTCTCATTACCATACAGAATTGAATCTAACTAGGTCACACAAACAAGGGTTAGGATCTGGATGTCATCAATTGGGCTAACCCAATTGATTTTGATAAGATCCAATTAGGTTCAAGGAAATTGTGCTAGCACACGATTGAGCCTAACTTTCTCCTCATGAAATTTTTTCTGTCTCTACTGAGCCAAATATGATTTGACTCATCCAAAAAATATTATTAAGATTTTTCTCAGTCTAAATAAAGCTTGTCTAACTTAGAAAAAGTTTGTCTTAATTTATGAGATGAATTTAAGACAACACCTGCTAATTCCTAGCACCTGCCAATTTCATTTTAGGACATCTGTCAAAAGTTGACATATGGATCTTAAACTGAAGAGGGCTCATTAGAGAATTTTTGTGGAGTGTCCACAAGCCAAGCCACATCAAATTGGGTGCCATAATCAGATTATGGTGTGAGCCCAATTGGATTAAAGTGGGCACCCCAAGTAAATAAGGATTGGAGAGTCTTGATCAATTTAAACTCTTAGGTGCCACCTCTATTTGTTCTTATCCAATGTTGGTGCCATCTTTTGGAGATAAGGTGGGTTTCTTATCTGATATGATCAGATGATATCACTCCACCAATCAAAATTTTTTCAAAATTTATTGAAATTTTTTGATTGAATGAATGATGTGGCACTGCACAGCATACAGGGTCTATATAAACCCTGCTGTGCCTAGGGTTTTGAGGTAGAAGTTATTTTATGCACAAAACCCAATAGCTATCACCCCCTCCCCTCTTATCCACATCCTCCCTGCTCTCCTTCCTCCTCTCTTCACATCCAAAGAGTTGGATGTCCATCTGGCAAAGATCCAAGGTGTGGTGATGCTTGGAACAGAAGGCTGCAGGACTTCTTCGACAGGCTACTGCTCCAACTTCAAGAAGACTTTTGAAGATCTTTCTAATCAGATTTAGATCTGACTTTTGGAGCATATATTTGTAAGGAGAAGTTATTCTAGGTCTTGCCTGAGTGGATATCGGTAGAGGCTAGGCACTTGCATGGCTACATCAGAACCTCGGGCTGTGCAGAGATCATCTACAGGGTAATTAGATTAACCTTGAGGTATTTCTTCTTTCATCATAGTTTTAGATTTAATTTTAGATTTAAAATATCAGATAATAAGATTAGATCTAGAGATTTAGATCTGAAATACATGTAGGATAAAAAAAATTTGAATTTATTCCGTCCCAGATTTGGTGAAATCTGGAAGATCCTACGAGGAAAAGCGATTTTCCTCCTTCAAATATCTCCCAAGAGCAACGAGCTAAAGAACTTGAGGAACCAAATCAATCAGAACCAGTCCTAACACAACCTCTTCTACCACATAGATCGACTAGGATTTTCCATCCTCCTGAAAGGTACTTAGGTACCATACAAGAGGATGTAGAGAAAATATTTCTCACAAAAAATAGGGTTCATGGTGATGATCCCAAGACCTATGATGAGGTGATATCAGATATCGACTCTGAAAAATGGTTAAAGGCAATAAGATCTTGACTCGATGCACTCAAACCAAGTCTGGACCTTGGTAGATCCACCTGAAGGTATTATACCTATTGGATGTAAATGGATCTTCAAGAGAAAGATAGGTGCAGATGGAAATGTGGAGACATTCAAGGCTAGGCTCATAGTGAAAGGTTATAGTCAGTGTGAAGGCATTGACTATCAGGATACCTTCTCACCCGTAGCCATGTTAAAATTCATCCGCACATTCCTTGCTGTTGCAACCTATTTTGATTATGAAATATGGTAGATGGATGTGAAAATGATATTCTTAAATGGACATCTTGAGGAAGATATCTATATGGACCAGCCACTTGGTTTCACATCCAGTGATGATGATCGCAAGGTTTGCAAGCTGTAAAGGTCCATTTATGGACTTAAGCAAGCATCTCGGAGCTGGAATACTCGTTTCAATGATGTGATCAAAATATTTGGTTTCATCAAGAACGAGGAGGAACCATGTGTGTTCAAAAAGGTCAGTGGGAGCGCGGTTGTCTTTCTCATATTGTACGTAGATGACATCCTCCTAATTAGGAATGACATTCCCATGTTGACCTCAATCAAAGTATGGTTGTTTAAGGAGTTCTCTATGAAAGATCTAGGAGAGACATCCTTTACACTGGGTATTAAGGTCTATAGAGACAGACCAAATAAGATACTCGGACTTTCACAAAAGATGTATATAGAGGAGGTGCTAAAAAGGTTTAGCATGAAAAACTCCAAAAGAGGTTTATTACCTTTTAGACATGGCATTCATCTCTCCAAGAAGATGTGCCCTAGCACATCTGAGGAGATTGAATGCATGAGCAAGATCCCTTATGTTTCGATAATAGGGAGCCTCATGTATGCCATGCTATGTACATGACCTGATATAGCCCATGCTGTGAGTGTCACAAGTAGATATCAATCGAATCCAGACGAAGAGCACTGGACTTCTGTGAAATGTATCCTTAAGTACTTGAGAACGACTAAGGATATGTTTCTAGTCTTTGGAGAACTCCAGATTCAGGGATATACAGACTCAGACTTTATGTCTGATATAGATGATCGAAAGTCGATATCTGAGAGTTTGTTCATTTGCAATGGTGGTGCAGTCAGCTGGAAGAGTTTCAAGTAGACGGTGATTGCTGATTCCACCATGGAGGTAGAGTACATTGCTGCATCGAAAGCTGTGAAGGAGGCATTCTAATACAAGAAGTTTACCGCAGAGCTTGGAGTGATGTCATCGGATGTCATACCTCTTTACTGCGATAATAATGGTGCCATAGCCCTAGCTAAGGAGCCAAGATCTCACCAGAAGTTTAAGCACCTCGAGCGGCGATTCCATTTGATCCGTGATTACCTCAAAAAGGATTATGTCGAGGTCAAGAGAGTCGACTCCACAGATAATGTGGCAGACCCGATGACTAAGCCATTAGGCCAGCAAAAGATCGAAGCCCACCTTGAAAAGATAGGACTTAGATATTTAGCCAATTGGCATTAGGTCAAGTGGGAGTTTGTTAGATGTATGCCCTAGATGCCAGAATGGCTGACACATTCCTACACAAATCTAAGGGCAAATTTATAATTTTGACTATAAATCAATAAATGGGTTATTCTATTGGAGCATGATCCCGGCTCCTCCCACGGACCTTGGGTACAGCGGAACCAGCAACGAACAAATCTGGAGACTTTTGGACTCGATTGAAGGCCCTTGATGAAATCAGCCTGGTTGCTGTCTTCTTCGTCAGCCTTTCGTTCCAGATGAAGAATGCCTCTAAGATCACCTCTAAAAAATCCAAGATCTGGTACCCAACCAGATCAGGCCTGGACCAAGGTCTTTCAATTCATAGATCTTGAATCGGAGTATTCTAGATAGGGAAGAAGGTAGATAGAACCAGACCTTGTAGATCTGTCCTGCTGCAGCCTTTCCTGTAGATCTATTGATGGAGATCTCATCCGCACCTCAAACGACCTCAAATCAACTCCAGATCTGAGAGGAACTTGTACCAACCTCGTAGAAAGAGATTTCAAGTCCTGGACCTAATGTTTGGGAGGTTGCAAGAGAGGGAGAGGCAATATGGTTGGCGGTACAAAGGGGGAGGGGCTCAAAACCCTAGCGCCTCCCCTGCTTTTCCTGCCTGCAGCCTCATGCATCGTGCCTTTTCCAAAAGTATTATGTTCATCATATCGGCCACCCCATTCTGCTGTGGAGTCCCCTTAACTGAGAAGTGTCTTCTGATCCCACACTCTTCACAGTAGTCCTGAAACTCTCTGCTGGTGTACTCCCCGCCATTGTCTGACCTCAGACACTTCACGCTCCTCCCCTACTCCTTCTCCACCTCAGCTCTCCAGATTTCGAACTTGGTGAAGACCTCAGACTTCTCTCTCATGAAGCAAATCCAGAGTTTCCTTGAGAAATCATCAATCAGGATCATGAAGTATCTGGCCCCATTCCTAGCTGAAACAGAGGCTGGTCCCCACATATCCGTGTGTACTAACTCCAGAGGGGCTGCACTACGGGTTGTACTGAAGTTGAACTGAACTCTCCTCTTCTTTCCCATCTGGCAAGGCTCACAGATCTCTCCTGTAGCACCATCCTCTAGATCAGAGATGAGTCCTCTCCTGCTCAACTCTCTCAGCCCCTTGTCATCCATGTGGCTTAGGCGGTAGTGCCACATCCTGTAAGCCCCCTGCTGGTCCTGTGCTGCAACTGCTGCATCAGACTCTCCGGTCACCATAGATCCCTCCATGCGATAGAGATTATTGTCCAACCTCCTGCCTCTAATCACCACCATAGCTCCATTGGAGATGTTTAATACTCCACTTCTAGCCCTACTGCTGAAGCTGTATCCACTGCACTCTAAGTAGCCTAGTGACATCAGATTCTTTTCCAGCTTTGGGACGTGCTTTACATTTGTCAATGTCCTCACAATCCCATCAAACATCCTCACCCTGACTATCCCTATCCCAGCCACCTTGCAAGGATGATTGTCGCCTAGAGTCACTGATCCCTCATCTGTCTTGGTGTATGTCGCAAACCAAGACCTGTGTGGTGTGTAGTGATGTGAGCACGCAGAGTCTAATGTCCACTCCTCTGTGTAATGCCTGTGACCATTTGATACCACAAGTAGATCATCCTCCACCTGCTGTCCAGCAACTGCACTCACTGACTCTGAGCCACTTCTTTCTCCCTTCTTGCTCTTCCATAGTGGACATTCTCGCTTGAAGTGCCCGAACTCGTTGCACTTGAAGCATTTCATCTCTTTCTTTCCCTTCCTGGACTTGGACCGCCCCCTGGACTTGCTTCTGTCTCTGCCTCTACCTGTCCTCTCCCCTACTACCAAACTCTCTTGGGGAGCCCGATCTCTGGTCAACTTTTCCCTTTGCTCATTAGACCTCAGCACCGAGATCATGTTCTCATATTTCAGAGTCTCCTTACCGTAGAGCAGTGTAGTCACCAAAGAGTCATATGATCCTGGCAGCGAACACAAAAGCAACAGGGACTTGTCCTCCTCATCCAACTTCACCCCAATATTCATCAACTCCATGCACAACTGGTCGAACCTCTGAATGTGGCCAATCACATCAGATCCCTCCTGCATCCGAAGACTGTACAACCTCTTCTTCAGCATTAGCTTGTTGCACATATTCTTCCCCATATACATGGTGTGCAACTTCGACCAAAGGCCCTTCGGGGTCTTTTCTTCCAGCACTGAATACAACGCCGCATCCACCAAACATCCTCTAATCACCGAGCATGCTTTCTTCTCCAACGATACCCACTGTCTATCTGGCATTCCCTCAGGCTTCTCATCCAAAGCTTGATCCAGATCTGCTTGCACCAGAAGATCCTCCACCCAGATTTTTCACATGAAAAAAATTCCCTTACCATCAAACTTCTCAAAATCAACCTTCATATTGCTGCCCCTGACTGGATCCAATCCAAACAAGCAATATAAAATCAAGAAGTGTAGAATATACCTTGATGGTACCTTACTGAAAATTTTCAGCACTTGGGATCTTTAACTTCTCATGCTTGGAACCACTTTCTCACCACTGTGGCTCTAATACCAACTATTGGAGCAAGATTCCAGCTCCTCCTACGGACCTTGGGTGTAGCAGAACTAGCAACCAACAAATTTGGAGACTTCTGGACTCGATCGAAGGCCCTTGACGAAATCAGCCTGGTTGCTATCTTCTTCGTCAGCCTTTCGTTCCAGATGAAGAATGCCTCTAAGATCACCTCTAAAAAATCCAAGATCTGGTACCCAACCAGATCAGGCCTGGATCGAGGTCTTCCAATTTATAGATCTTGAATCGAGACATTATAGATAGGGAAGAAGATAGATAGAACCAGACCTTACAGATATGTCCTGCTGCAGCCTTTCCTGTAGATCTGTTGATGGAGATCTCACCCGCACCTCAAACGACCTCAGATCAACTCCAGATCTGAGAGGAACTTGTACCAACTTCGTAGTAAGAGATTTTAAGTTCTGGACCTGATGTTTGGATGGCTGCAAGAGAGGAAGAGGCAATATGGTTGGCGGCACAAAGGGAGAGGGGCTCAAAACCCTAGCGCCTCCCCTGCTTTTCCTGCCTTCTATGGACCTGGCGGCAAGAAATCCTAGGGTTTCTTGCTCCTGGGGCATGGAGAATAGCTGAAGAGAGAGGGAGAAGAGAGAGAGAGACTTGGGAGAAAGGATTTTCGTATTCCTTTGGCTTAATCAAACCTATACAGTGCATGTATATATAAACACAGGGTCAAGTGACCCAAACCCAAAACTCCCTTGACCAACTCTATGGGAGATTAGGTTAACCCAAGCCCATGTACACCCATGACTCGACCTAATCTCACCTATCTTGGGCCCAGACCTGGCCCATAAAGAGTTGGTCCCTTGAGGCCCACATAACCTAGACCTCAAGAACCCGAAAGGCCCACAGCCTTTCAACCTAGGGCCCAACTAGCCCTAGAGCCTCCATGAAGCCCTCATGAATGATGGGCCTTGGCCTTAGCCTTGGTCCCCTGGGCCTTGGGCACACCACCTGGATCACAACATATTCTTCTATCGCATTGTGTACATTGTGTCTGTGATACATCCTTTGAGTTAGTAGGAATGTCAATTCATATTTTCATGAGTTGAAAATTTAAGGCATGAATTTACATAACTAACTCATAAAGAGCTCCTGATCATAGGATCATCACGAGGATGGTGATCGATCTGAAAGCTTGGTGTACGATCGCTTCCTTAGGGTAGATGTATCTTGAGTCTATAGTGTGGAGACACCGAAGTGAGTATACAGGTATTCATTGAAAACGAGAGTACTGAGCGTGACCATCTCGAGCAATCATAAGAAAGTCTACCTTCTCGTCGATGACTAACTCGATGCTGTAGTTGTGTGTCTAGTTCTTTTACCTGAGGTGCATCGACAGTTCACCTTGTGTGTGTTATAGTTTGACTAAACCATAACTCAGTCTCCTAGCCATTCGAAACCCTGAGGTGTATGTTGGCTATAGCATATTCATTGTAGGAACTAGGTCGCACCAAGATGGGATCTATCAACCTCGGTAGATGAGAGTAGTCCTATGGTGATCGAAAGATCAAGTCCTTAAGCCCATAGTCATGGCAGAGTGAAATAATGGAAAAGAGTTTTCCATTAGAATTTTACATCGAACTCGGATCGATCGATTGATTCATATGACTGATGTTGGGTTTGATGAGTTTACCTTAACCCTAATTCAGTCGGAACACATGATAGAAGAACTCAATCACACAGGTAGCTACACCAAGAGGTTCATTTTCAGTTCTGATGGGTTGCCACCACATACTGCTAGATGTCACTGATGGATTTTGGGTGCAATTAGAATGATATTGATGATCGATCATTCTAATTATCTGAATTAGAAGAGTTCTGGTCCATCGAAAGGAGTTTCGATGATGTCGATGATGAGATCACGACATGTCTCATTACCATACGGAATTGAACCTAACTGGGTCACACAAACAAGGGTTAGGGTCTGGATGTCATCAATTGGGCTAACCTAATTGATTTGGATAAGATCCAATTAGGTTCAAGAAAATCGTGCTAGCACATGATTGAGCCTAACTTTCTCCTCGTGTAATCTTTTCTATCTCTACTGAGCCAAATGTGATTTGATTCATCCAGAGAATCTTGGAAAGGTTTCTCTCAGTCTAAATGAAGCTTGTCCAGCTCAAAAAAGACTTATCTTAATTCATGAGATGAATTTAAAACAAGCACCTGCTAATTCCTGTCACCTACCAATTTCATTTTAGAACATTTGTCAAAAGTTGACATATGGGTCTTAAATTGAAGGCCACTTGGCAAGAGCTTATTGGAGGATTTTTGTGGAGCCAAACCATATCAAATTGGGTGCCATAATCAGATTATGGTGCGAGCCCAATTGGATTAAGTGGGCACCCCAAGTGGATAAGGTTGGAGAGTCTTGATAAGATTGGACTCTTTGGCGCCAACCTCTCTTTGTCCTTATCCAGTGTTGGTGCCAACTTTGAGATAGAGGCTTGGATTCTTATCTGATGTGATCAGATGACATTAAGCAACCAATAAATTTTTTTTCAAAATTTATTAAAATTTTTTGATTGGTTGAATGATGTGGCACTGCGCAGCATACAGGGTCTATATAAACCCTTCTGCATCTAGGGTTAAAAAATAAGTTGTTTTATGCACCAAATCCAATAGTTGCCACCCCCTCCCTTCTTCTCCACATCCTCCCTACTCTCCTATCTCCCCTCTTCATGTCCAAGGAGTTGGACGTTCATCTGATGCAAGGAAAAGGTGTGGTGACGCCTGGAATAGGAAGGCTGCAGGACATCTTCGACAGGCTGCTGCTCCAACTTCAGAAGGAGTTCTGAAGTACTTCCAAATCAGATAGAGATCTAATTTTTAGAGCATAGATTCATGAGGAGAAGATGTTCTAGGTCCTACCCTAGTGGATATCGATAGAGGTCAGGCACTTGCATGGCTACATCAGAACCTCAGGCTGTGATGAGATCATCAACAGGGTAATCAGATTACCCTTGAGGTATGTCTATACTTCTCATACTTTTAGATTTAATTTTAGATTTTAAATATCAGATAATAAAATTAGATCTGAAATAGTGTAGGATAAAATTTTTAAATTATTTCACCCCAGATTTGATGAAATCTGAAAGATCCTACAAAGAAAAAAGATGGTTTTCTCTTCAGTATCTATGTACGTGGACTGGGATAACCCAAGCATCCTTTTAGATCCATCCCCATAGATCTTCATCCCTAGGATGTAGGATGCTTCACCCAAGTCCTTCATAGGAAACTACGATGACAACCAAACTTTTATTTTTCGTAGTGCGGGGATGTCATTCCTGATTAAGATAATGTCATCCACGTACAAGACAAGGAATATCACAACTAGACCATTTGCCCATTTATAGATGCAGGGCTCTTCTCTGTTCTTAATGAAGCCATATATTTTGATCACCTTATCAAAATGCATGTTCCAACTCTGAGAAACTTGCTTCAATCCATAAATAGATCTCTGAAGCTTGCACACCTTGGACTCATTTGTGGATGTAAACCCCTCAGGTTGTATCATATACACCTCTTTGGTCAGTTCTCCATTCAGAAAAGCTGTCTTTACATCCATCTGCCAGATTTTATAATCCAGATAGGCAGCTATTGCAAGCATTATCCGAATGGATTTGAGCATTGTCACAGAAGAGAACATCTTGTTATAGTCAATACCATAATGTTGACGATACCCCTTGGCAACCAAACGGACTTTATAGGTCTTCACCTTTCCGTCTGTGCCTTTTTTCCTTTTGAAGACCCATTTACACCCAATGGGTTTAACCCCTTCAGGTGGATCAACCAATGTCCATACATCGTTGACTTTCATGAACTCCATTTCGAATTTCATAAATTCAAGCCATTTCTCAGAATCAGATCTCTGCATTGTATCTATATAGGTGATCGGATCCTCATCATTCTCATTGAGTTCGATGGGATCACCGTACTAGATCAAAAAATTATAGTATCTGTCCGACTGATGTGGTACTCTACTGGATCATCTTAATGGTTCAAGTACATTGGGCTCCAAATCTGATCTAATCAAATCTGACTCAGATTCAGCTATTGGTATCAGTCCTTCTACCTATTGAACTTCATCAAGTTCAACCTAGAGGCAACGGTTCCTTCACCAAGGAACTCTTTTTCTAAAAAAAGTTGCCTTAAGGCTGACAAACACCTTTTGTTCATCAGCATGGTAGAAAAAATATCCCTTAGTCTCTTTGGGGTACCCTATGAATGTGCATTTGTCAAACTTAGGTCCAAGTTTATCTGTAACTAACCATTTGACATAAGTCAGGCATCCCCAGACCCTAAGGTGTGAAAGTGCTGGCTTACGTCCTATCCATATCTCATATGGAGTCTTAATTATAGACTTACTTGGAACTCTATTTAACAAATAACTAGCCAATTCGAGTGCATATCCCAAGAAGGATATCGACAAGCTGGCAAAATCCATCATGGATCGGACCATGTCTAACAGAGTCTGATTTCTCCTTTCAGACACACCATTATGCTGTGGTATTTCTAGAGGAGTCTATTGGGAGAGAATCCCATTATCTCCTAGATATGTGAGAAACTCATCAGAAAGGTATTCTCCTCCTTGGTTAGACTGAAGAGTTTTAATACTCTTTCCAATTTATTTTTCTACTTCACTTTAGAATTGTTTGAATATTTCAAATGAATCCGACTTATGTTTCATTAGATAGACATATCCATATCTGGATAGATCATCCGTGAAAGTGATGAAGTAGAAATATCCACTTCTAGCACTTGTGCTCATGGGCCTGCATACATCAGTATGTAGTAGGCCCAAGAGCTCAGTAGCTCTCTCACCTTTTTTAGTAAAAGGTGACCTGGTCATTTTATCAAGAAGACAGGACTCACAGATTGAAAGTGATTCACAATCACTGACTTTGAGGATTCCCTCTTGAGTCAACCTGTTTATCCTGTACTTGTTTATATGCCCTAGCCTACTGTGCCATAAGTAGATATCTGATACACTATCTAATCTAGGGTGCTTGCCTGTAGAATAGACTACATTAACAGGTTGTGATAACATATACACATCATTGTTCAAATGTCCACAAAAAATAGTAACATTCATTCATAATGATATTACAAACTTATTTCTTTATTAAAATTTCATAATCATTTTTGGCCAGAATGCCTACAGAAATAACATTTTAAAAAAAATTGGGACAGAAATGACAATCATTAAGAACAACGGTATAGGACTCAAATACAAGTTTCAAAATTCCTAATGCTAGAATTGAAACTGGTCTTCCATCTCCAACGTTCAGGAACCTCTCACCTTGCTCAAATCTCCTACTGACCAGCAATCTCTGCAATGAATTGCAAATATGGTAAGGGCTACCGGTATCCAATACCCAGTCAGTTATATCACAAATAGAGAAATTGTAAGGAGTTATCATATAAATATCTTGCCCAGCAACAGCTTGCTTCTTTCTCTATCTGTTCGGGTCCAGGGAGACAATGTACTGAGGACAGTTCCTCTTCCAGTGCCTCCGCTTCTTGCAAAAGAAGCATTCAGCTTGACTCTTATTGGGATTGATCTTTCTGATCTGGCCTTGCACTGATGTCCAAGCCTGAGCTTGCACCTTCTTCACTTTCTTCTTCTTGTTCTTCTTTCTTTTCTTAAAGGGTCGAGAACCAGAAGATGAACCTCCCACTAAGTTCACCTTCTCCTTGTGGAGTTGGTGATCCTTCTCAAAGTTCTGAAGCAGCCCAACTAACCCGTGGTAGTTTACTTCAGACTTTGTCATTCTATAATGAGTGAGGAATGGGAGATAAGACTTGGATAACAAGTTTAGTATTGTATCTTTCCCAAGCTGCTCATGTAAGAGAAAACCGAGCTTGCTCAAATGCTCCATCAGCTCGATCATGTACAATACATGATCAGTGATAGAGGTACCATCCCGTATTTTGACGTTGAAGATGGCACAACTAGTCTTGTGCCTCTCCACATCATCGGGTGTGCCAAAGGCATCCTCCAACACTTGAAGTATGTCCTTTGGCTGAGCTATCTCAAATCTATGATTGAACTCATTGCTCATGACAGCCAGCATGATGCAGCACACCATGATCCGATCACTGAGCCACTTCTAGTAAGTCTCTCTGATTGTTCCACGTGCATTGACAGCTGGCTCCTCAGGTGCAGGATCCATTATCACATATAGGATCCGTTCATGCTCTAGGACTATCTTTAACTTTCGGTACCAGCTACCAAAGTTGGGTCCCACCAACTGATCATTGTCCAATAATGATCGGAGCGATTGAAAAGTGACCATATCTGCACAAAGGAAAATCATAACCTAATTAGTAATTGATTCATTAAACCTAAAGATTTGGACTTTAATCAAAAGATTTCTCTCACTATTTTATTCGAATTGGTAGCCTCTACCTCCAATTCAAGGAATTACCCTAATTCTTTAGTGGGTACTAGAATCCACTTAGACTACACACAAGCCCAACTTTGGTTGGCCAACCCATGTACATCTAAGGATAGGTTCATAACCAATTATTTCTCTAAATAATTTTTAGTAATTTAAATTTTGTCCCAGTCTCTAATCAGGAGGCTTTGGCCTCTATTGAAAAGGTCTGGTTAGGTCCAACCATTAACATGACCATACATGGCCCATCTAGCCAATGAATGATTAGGCCCAACTTTGGTTGGCTAACCTAACCACCATTTAGAAAGATGCAGTCAAGAAATCATATTATGAATGATAATTTCATCAGTCGATAAGCACCAGGCCTTTGGACCTCCAATGATTATCCAACTGATGGACCCATTATTATCCACTTAATGGAAGGCTTTGATCTAGTTATCATCATAACTATTTTATTTTAAAGATCTAATAATTTTACAGGATTTAATTGATTTAGAGGAGGAGGTTAGATGAACCAGCTTATCATGATCCCCCCACTGACTTCACCAAGTCAGCTTAAGGGAGACCATTAAAAGGGCTGGTCTAGGAGCACCTAAATCAGTCACACTGATTTACCTAGCTGACATGGGTCAGCTCGAATAGTCAAGTGATCTGATCAAAATATAATTTCACCAAGAGGCTAGGTAAGTTCGATCGATGGGAGGGTCTGCCAAAGCTTGCCTTAGACACCATCAGAAATGACCAGATAAGTGGGCTGTCAATTAAAAACCACCGGTCTGGTTTACCTTAGATACCAACTGGTTTAATTAGTTTTGATTAGATCAACCTAATAGTTTGTGCTAGACCGCTTAGCCAAGAATCAAGTCCATTTGATTCTCGTTAAAGACATGGACTTGACCAACTACAACTATTGTAATTGATCTAGAGAATCCTTGACCTAATCTAAGACAACAATTGATTAGATTTAGTCAATTCTCTAATTAAGTTTATCTTTAATCTAACCTTAGGTCTAACCCAATTAATGGACCTAATTCCCACTAACCCATTAACCCAATGTGTTATGGTTTGTGTCTTAGGTTCTTCAATTCACAATCCTAGAACCTAATCAAACAACTTCTTAATTCTCAATTAAGTTTTGGGCTGAGGGTTGGGGTTTGGCTTTTCGAAAATAATTTTTATGTTTGTAAAATATTTTTACAACATGATTCTTTCAACCAAGTTGCATGTTTGATTCATAATCAAAATGCAAGTGAAATAAGCATAAAACTACTTTAGATCTAATCTAAATAGGTTCATGTAATTGAAATAATTTCAACTTTAAACTGCGTAAATTTTTCAGACAAATATATGATGGTTCTTTGCATGAGAATTATTAACAAAGATATTTTATTTTAGATTTAAATATCTTTTAAATCTAATAAATCATAAATTTAATCCAGATCACATCCAATAAATTTATGATTAAAGATAAATTAACACTGTAAGGGATAAACCTTACAGTAGGACAACCTACAGTTTGTGATTGATCTAAAAATTTTAATTTCATATTTAACAATAAGATTATAAATTAGATCTAATCTAAAAAATAATCTAAGCATGTATAAATAATCATATAATAAACAATCTAGGCTCTGATACCAATTGAAGGAACCAGATCTAGGGTTTTAGGGTTAGATCTTAAAATTTTTTTAAGATCAGACAGTGGAAGACTAAAATAAATCAAAATTTATCTTATAAAATCAAAAAAATTTTAGATCTAAGATCTTATTACATGATTATTATATGATATTAAATCAAAAATTAAAATATAAAGAGCAAGAACTACATGTTGATTTTATAACTCCAACCTCTAAGAGTCATCCACACGAGCCCATGAATCTGAAAGGAATATGCCCTACAAGCCAATCAAAATTTATATTTTGATGGGTTTTTCTTGTAATCTTCCAGACTTATATATTGACTCTTTAAATAATAAAAGATTTTTTTCATCATATGCTGCATCTTACTTTAGTAATGATTATGATGAACTCTATAAATCAGAAAAATAGATTTAAGGTTATGATGAGATCATACCTATGAGATCTAAAATCTTAAAAATTTTGATTTAAAATATTCCTAGTCATAGAAGCATTGAGTAGGGGATCAATGTTTCGGATAGATTAGCACTTTCTATGTATGCTTGATGGAGAGGGTGGCAGATCTCATATGCCACTTGTGTGAGATACTAATACAAGAAAATGGGTGCTCATTAGAGAATGAGTTCACTGAATTGATCCGACTTAAGAAACATCTTATGGAATTTACTTACCTGTCAAGAGATGTTTTCTTATAGTGGGAGTTGTGCATGTAATCCTTTGACCTGAGACTACCATAGAACCTGGTATACATGAATTCATATTTTTTGGTTCATACTCATTCATGACTTAGTCATGTATGGAGTGTTCTAGATATGGTAGAATGTGTATGGAGGTTGTGAGTAGGTCAACATGGAATCGATCACTCCTGGTAAGAGGAAATCGCATCCTACTTGTTCTGATCGATTGATGATTCAGGAAGCCTTTGATCAAAGTAGAATAAAAATTAGAAAGAGTTTTTAATATTTTATTAATTAAATCATCATATAAGATTGAGAGAAATATGAGTATGATATTGGATTTGACATCATTTCATATCCAGAGTCATATTCGGGGTGCAGGGAGATCGCAGGATCAAATTGCATGGTAACTTTTCATTGAAGGATATTTTTGGTATTTTCATCAAAAATTTTATATCTTTCAGGTAGACATGATACATTGCTAGACGTCAATCTTGTCTTATGGGTTTGATCAAATTAAAAAGTTTAATTCAATCACCAATTAGAAAGAGTTCTAATTGCTGAAATCGGGTTAGCTCGATTGGATCTAGATCGGTTAGATTAAATTCTAATCAAATCAAATTAAATTGAACTCAAACCTATTACTAGCTAGATGTAGAACCCAATGGGTCACAGACAAAGGGTATTGATCAGGGGTCTAATTGGATTAGATCATGTTTGCAACATTGACATGTTAGCACATGTTGCAAAAAACTAGCTCCTTGTTTTGAATCGAGTTTAAATTTAATTTCAGATTGGGCTAATTAAAGATAAATTAATTTAAATCAATTTTGGGTTTGAGTTGGTTCATCCCTTGGCTACATGTACCAAAATTTTGAAGCTAGGAAACCAAGTCTCCATGAGTCAAGCATTTTTCTTGTGCGTGGGTGCAGTTTTTGTGTGTAGAACAGCTTTCGCATCCCATGAGATGGGATGCCTCATCCTCAAGCTTATCCTATGTTCTATGATGAAATAAATTTTTTGATAATTTCTAACTTTATTTTGAGCATGAGGAACTTTTCTAAAGTAAAAATTCCTTCTGATTTAATCATAGAAATTCATTGAAGTTGGAAATCCTGTCAGCCTGATCCATGCGCCTGACCAAGAGTCCAACTTGTGAAGGTCTCTAACGCATTTGTCATGCCACTTCTTAATCTAAATTTTTTTCCATGACATTCTAATGTTAGTGCCTTTATTTTTTATTATTGGATAGATAAAATTACATTGATGGGTGGTGGAAAAAAATTATGCCATGGGAAGCTGCGCGATGCATTGAAGAATCATCGAGAAAAATATTTTGAAGAGTCCTTCTGCATGAAGCATCTCTTGGATTCTTTTCGATGATTGTCATGTATCAAAAACTTTCAGATGGGCATGAGAATTTATCAGGAGGTATGAAATTTTCTGATGGATGCAAGATGGTGCATGGAAGGGATGCGAAAAATTCCCCAAGGCAACCCATCACTAAGTATTTAAAGGGGGATGCGTCGGGGGATTGGATTCATTCAGATTTCCAATTCCTCCTTTCTTTATAACATCCTCTCCTTATTGTCCAATTAGTCTCTTCCTTCTCTTATTAAGACAAGTCCAAAAATAGAAAGGATAAGTCCGATTTTAGGACAAGAGTCTAGGAAGAGAATTAAGGAAGACAAGGAGAGAAGAAAGGTAGGGATTGGAAGGCTAGGAGAAGAGGAAGAGGGTCTTGAGGTCCTGGTGTTCAAGAAAATTCTCAGAGTGAGAATTTTGGAGAAAAAATCATCTCAAAGAGTTGGTGTCCTGATCATAGCCCGGTGTGGATCACTGTTGGAGGGTGAACATTTGGGCGCCTGGTGGAGGTTCTGCCGAAATTTGGATTAAGCACTGCAGGTATTTTTCTATAACTTAAATTTAATCTTGAATTTATGTTATATATGATTGTTAATCATCAAGGAGATTCTGGTTTAAGGGTTTAATATTTAAAATTTTTTTATTAAAATTTTAAAATCCATTATGTTTTCACTGTGCATGCCCATCCTGAAACCCTACAGAATTACGATCAGAAGTCCTTGTCCAAAAAATCAGCATAGTATGCTAGTACTGTGCTGATCCTTCTTCGATGGTTGATCAGATACCTCCTTCTTCTTGATTTGGACTCTTCCAAAGATGAAAAGTAGGAGAAGGAGTTTTAGATGTGATACATTCTCAGAAAACTCACAGATGGAGGAAGGAAAGAGGTGAACTCAGCAACCCTAGAAGAAGACCCTCTTCTTCTTCTCTTTGCTCTCATCTAAACACCTAGTTTTGTCTCTATTATATCTCCACACCCTAACACTCTTTCTCTCTGATTTTCATATGCCCCAAAGGTCTCTCAATGTTCTATAATCCACAAAAATTTTAAAAAGAAATTCATCTTAAATAATGAGATATGAAGAGTCCTTATCTAGGTCAAATACCTAGTCAACGAAAATCCAAACAGGGCAAGACAAGTGGTGCCCAACTCTTGGATGCCCCCTCATTTTTCTACCATGGACCACTAGAAAAGGGTGCACAATATGTGCCATAAAAACCACAAAAATCTCAAAAAAAATCTGGATAAAATCAGTGCCATAAGGAAAGAGTTTTGGTTTCCTAAAATTCTATCTCATAGAATTTGAAATCCAAACTAATTCCTACTTTGACTTGGTCCACGACCACATTCCATGTAAGAGAGAAAGAGTAGAAAGTTTTGAACATGTGTGAAGGCCTGGGAGAGAAGGTTTTATCATACAAAATAAGAGAGAGTGGGCGTGGAAGGCTAAGGTGGCGCAAGGTGGAATCCTAGTCTTATTAGGATTCAATCTATGACTTGTTCAAATTTGGTTTCTCAAACCGAATCAAATCAAAACCAAATCAACCCAATTAAAATAGGTCTTAAACTAATTAAAAATTTAATTTAATCAGATTAAACTAGATTTAAATCTAATTTAATTTTTTAATTGAATTAGAAATTAGGTTGACCCAAGTCCTAATTGGACTAGGACTAGTTTTTCCTTGCACTTAGCTTATCCAATAAACTAATTGAACTTGATCCAATCAAGCCCAAATCAAATCTAATTAAATTATATTCAATTAAACTTAATCTTATCCCATTGGCTTAATCAAATTAAGCCAATTAGCAATCGAATTGTTAATTGATCCTTCTGCAACACTTGCACTAGGTTAAATGTCAATCGTATTGATCGTTTAACCCTACAATGATTCTTAATCATTGATCAACCATCTGATCGGATCATGAACTCTAATATGTGTGACCTCATAGATTCAATCCTAAGTCAGTAGCATAGAAATAAATTTTTATACCAATCGAAGTGACCATCTAGCAATGGTACCCGACGACTGGATAGGTCCAATGTATAGAACAACATCCTTAGAACCCATGTGGATATAGTTTTCATATAATTCATTCCCTTGATCAAAATGCTCATAGGATACCTCAGAGTTCAACTGTCAACTCTGATCAGGTTGTCCACATTATATTTTAAAATATCAAATCCATTTGATGGATTACCTTGGCCAAGGTTTTGCTAAATTGAAATACAGCGACTCATTCTTCTCCAACTCTTGGAGTGGTCAATCCTATCTTGATCACACTCCAACTTTGCAAGTACTTGACTATGCCTAGAAGCCTTCTATCACTGAATTAGAAATTTAGTTAGTCCAATACCAAAGCACAGTGAGTTGCTTGCAAGTCACTGAGGCGATCTCAGGTCTAAGGGACACTTATACCTATATCCCCTCAGAGACATTCTCGACAGCAGAATGCTCTAGAGTTGATCACGTTCAATGATGATGTATCCTTATATCTCACCTATATGCCATACCAGTATCTCCACACTCTTTAGTTAAGAGGACAACCAACCCATATGGCCTACAGTGACTTATGCTCGATAGAAGCTATCATCCTTATTAACAGCCTATCATTTGGTCGTGAACAATTTTAAGGACTAATCGATAAATCCTCTCTTTATCGAACCTAAATAGTCCTAAAGATTTCATCACAACAACGGAGTTCATTAGAAGATGAAAACTTGTGATGAAAATGCCAAAAATATATTTTATTTATTAGCAAATCAATTACAATACAAGGTTGCTCAACCGTCAACAGGTTGATGATTGGCTTTTGAGACATATTTTTTAATAGTACCAGTCTATCTGAAATATTGATCCTCAACTCAATGCTCCTACGATTAAAAATATTTAATATTAGGATTTTAGGATTTTAGGTCTCAATAGCATGATCAATTCATGTCTCCTAAAATCATTATCCTAATCTTTGGGATTCATCATAATCTTAGACATAATAAGAAGCAGCTAATATGATGAATCAATACCTCAAATAATAATAAATATCATTTTATGAGTTGAAAAATTATAAAGAAAGTCCCATCGCAATACACTTGCGATTGACTTATAGGGCACTTTTCTTTCATAGGTCATTCGAAGAGTCCTAATCAACTTGGACTCTTCCAAATTGATTTCAAAATTAAATTTTTTCAATTTTTATCAAGCCCATAAGTTAAGATTGATATCTAGAAATATATCATGATTAATCAAAAAATTTAAAATTTTGATAAAAAATTATCAAAATATCCTTCAGTGGCAAGTTTTCGTGTAATTCAATCCTTCAGTCAAACAACATCCCAGATGAGCTGTGGGTATGAAAATATATCAAATCCAATCACTTATCTTTATGTATCTTGATCTGAAGGTGATGATTCAGTTAATGATACATTAAATTTTTTTTTTTAATTATCACCCTACTTTGGTCGAAGACTTTCAGAATCACCATCCTATGAGATCACATAAGATGTTTGCTTCCCTTATTAGGAGTGACTGATCCCTTATTGATCATTTACAACCTCTATACATACTCACCATATCCAGAATACCCCACACAAAGATCAGAGAACCAAGTTAGGTAGTGAACCAAAATATGGATCCATGTACACAAGGTACCATAGTGACTTTAGATCAAACGATCACTTATACAACTTTCACTAGAAAATTATCAGTTGACATGTAAATAAGACTCTATCTAATTATTCTCTTATAGGATAATTCAGTGAACTCATTCTCTAATGAGCATCCATATTTTTGTATTAGTGTCACCACACAAGTGGTTGTGAGATCAACCATCCTCAGTTTTGAGCATACATAGGATATGCCAGTCTTACTAGTATTATTGATCTCTGACTCAATATACCAATGACTAAGAATATTTTAGATCAAGACTATCAAAGATTTAGATCTCACTGGCATGATCTCATCATGACCCTAAAATCATTGTCCAGACCTATGGGGTTCATTATAATCTTAAAATAAATAAGATACAGTATATAATGAATCAAAAATATTAATTTTATTAATAATATTAATGTTAATTATATGAGTTTGGAAGATAAATTATAATAAATACCCTATCACATCCCATATGCGATTGGCTTGTAGGGTATAATTCTTTCAGATTAACCCTATGCAAAAGTTGTAATAATTTAATTTGCTAATTATTGATAAATTATGAAAGGATTTATTAATAATTAAATTATTAATTAATTTAATTTGATTAAATATTGAGGTTTGGATCGAATCTAATTGAATTGCATTCAATTTGGTTTGACTTGATTAGGTTATGAGATGACCTAATCGCTAAGGGTATTCGATTCCTGATATGATCAGGATTTGAGCTCGATTAATTTTTGATTTGATTAAAATTTAATCAAATCTATTTGTTAGCTAATTAGATTGAGTTTAATGGTCCAATTAGGTTTAACCTAATTTGGTTGGTTTAAAAATCTAATTGGATGAGAAAAACAATTCAAATTCGAATCCCTTGCACCTCCTTTATCTGCGCCCTCTTATTCTTCACATGAGAAATATTTTACAAAATTTTTTCTCATATCCAAAAGCTTTTTCCACATCTTCATTTAAGTCCTTTTGAATTAGAAATTGGTTGGTTTAAATTTGAATTCAAATTGATTTGAATTTGAATGAAAACCTAGAGTCCAAATTGAGTTGGACTCTCCTCTTCACGCCACCACATTTCTCCACGCATAAAGTATTTTTGCATGAGATTTTTTGTACCATTATGATGTTGGTCGACCCCTCTCCAAGTTCATAAGATAAAAATTAAGTTTAGTTCAAAATTTAATTCAAATTTAATTTGAATTAGTGATAAGGATCAACCAACACTTGAATTTGAACCGAAACTACCTTATTCTTATCCTTATATTCCATGGGATGCCAACCTTAAAAGGAGATCAATTTTGTATGAGATTAGAAGTAATTTTTAGTGTGAGAAATCTAAGAGAGGAGACATAAAATGTTGAGAGTGGGTTGGGCTTTCGTGCATGAGAAATAGAGGAAGTGTTCTTCCTCTCAAGCGTGAGCTGTGGGTTCTAGGGTTTCATCTCTAGGTTTTGTGAGAAAAAAAATACAAGAGTGAGTCTTGTTCAATCTTCCAGACCACCACCTCCTCATAAAGATTCATCTTTTGATTTGAAGGAGTCTGAGAGATCCAAAAAAAGGAGCTTGGATCAGCCATCAAGAGCCTTCGACGTGAGCTAGCACTCCCATGAAGAAAGATCCGATCAGAGCTTCGAGTGGACGATCTGTATAGGTCGGATAATCTATGTAGCTGCTTGGTATCAGTGAGAGCTTTGTACCATACTTATCAGTAGTGAAGATCATCGACTCACAAAAAGGTGATGAGTTCTGAACTCTACCGACATAATCTAAAAGTTAGATCAGATTCAGGGCATCGATGTGATCGATGCAGTTTTCTATTTTATATCAGATTTTATATATAAATTTTTTATGTCATAGATCCTTAATGATAGTTTAGATCTGATCTAAGATATGTTTAGAAGATTAAATATTTAATCTTTTATTATTTCACTATAAAATTTTAAAAATACGTGCTTTGAACTATCCATTTTTTCTTCAGATGGTATCAGAGCAAGATTTCTTATGACATGAATTTTTTATATATAATCTGATTTTAATTATTTAGATTAGATCTAAATAGTTAATTTTGAATCTGAGTAGTATAGTAATCTGATTGGATAGATCCTCATAGCCATCCGATCATAGGAGAAATCAGAATTTTACTATCCCATTTATCCATTCGATGGGATCTCTTATGGCGTGTAAGGGTGCTACGTAATTTTTTCCATGATAATGAACAATGAAAGAAATTTTAAATTTTTTTTTAGATCTAAAATAATATATATTAGATCTGAAATTAGAGTCTTGATCATTAGATGATTGAATGTAAAAATATTTTATTAAATTGTAAACTATTTTTAAACACCAAACCCGAACCCATGTCAGCCCAAAACTTAATTGAGAATTAAGAGATCTAGATTTGAGAATCAAAGATCTAAGATATTAATTTTATAACTCATGGATTAATGGGTTAGCTCGAGTCAAGTCCATTTAACTGGGTTAGACCTAGGGTTAGAAATCATTGATAATGGATCATGTTAATAATTGATCGAATATAATTAAAAGTTAATTCTGATTGGGTCAATTTCTTCTTTTGATCAATTTCAATAGATGTAGTTGGTCAAGCCCATATCTTTAATTAGACCAATATGGACTTTGATCGTAGCTCCATGATCGAATCCAAGTCTATAAGTTAATCAAATTGAAAATTACTAACTAGTTGGTGTCTAAGGTAAGTATGACAGTTTTGATCGGTGGTAATTAATTGAGAGCTACTCGTGTAGATTGAGTCTATGTCGAGTTAATATCATATCCCTCACATCGATCTCACTTACCTAGCCAACATGGTGAATTATGTTTTGATTAGATCACTTAATGATTGGAGTTGACCCATACTAACTAAAAAATCAGTGTGACTGATTTAGATGCCCCTAGTTCGACTTGTCTTGAGTCCTCTTCATGATTTGGTGAAGTCAGTGGGATAATTTATGAGTAGTTGGCTGGATCAGCTTTGACCTAATCTTCTTTAATCTGACTTGGTGAAGTTAGTGGAAGGATTAAGATTAACTGGTCAAGTCTTTTTTTATCTCTCAATTCAACTAATTAAATCTTCTAAAATTGTTAGGTCCCTAAAAATGAAATAGTTATGGTGATAACTAGATCATAGCCTCCCATTAAGTTGGATGATAATGAGTCCAACAGTTTAAATGATCATTGGAGGCACCACACGTCTGGTGCTCATCTGGCTATCAGAATTATTATTCATAAAATATTATTTTAGTTGTATCTTTCTGATGATGGTCAGGTTGGCCAAGCCATACTCGAGCCTGGTCACTCGTTGGTTAGATTTACTAAATTTTGGTATGTTAATGGTTGGACCTAACCAAAACTTTCAGTGGAGGTGCCACACGCTTGCTGAAGAGGTGTCTGGGGCAAAATCGAATACTAAAAATTATTTGATAAAATAATTGATTAAGAACCTACCCATGGGTACACAAAAATTGGCCGAGCCACACTCGGGCCCATGTGCAGTCCATGTGGATTCTAGTACCCACTAAAAAATTAATGTAATTCCTCGAATTGAAGGCAGAGGCTATCAATTCGAATAAAATAATGGAAGAACCTTTAGACTAAAATTCATGTCTTTAGGCTTAATCAATTCATATACTAATTAGGTTCTAATTTTCCTTTTGCAGTTATGACCACCACCTTGTCGCTCCGATCACTATTAGATAGTGATAAATTGATGGGACCAAATTTCGATAGGTGGTATCAAAATCTCAAAATTATCCTAGAGTATGAACAGATCTTGTACGTGTTAACTGATCCAGCACCCAAGGAGCTAGCTCTAAACGCACGTAGCTCGATCAGAGACACTTATCAGAAGTGGCTCAATGATCGGACTACGGTTCGTTGTATTATACTGGCGACGATGAATGATGAGTTTAGCTGTCATTTCAAAAATACTCAGCCACAGGACATGTTGCAAATATTGAATGAGTTTTTTGGCACACCCAACGATATTGAGAGGTACAAGACTATTTATGCCATCTTCAATGCTTGAATGAGGAAAAGAGCATCAGTCACTGATCATGTATTGTACGTGATTAAGATGATTGAACACCTAAGCAAACTCGACTTTTCCTGCATGAGCAGTTGGAGAAAGATGCTATTCTGAACTCTCTGCCCAAGTCCTACCTCCCTTTCCTTACTCATTTTTGAATGATAAAGCCTGTAGTTAACTACCACGATTTGCTGAGGTTGCTGCAAAACTTTGAAAATGATCACCAGCTCCAAAAGGAGTCGATGAATATTATGGGAGGGTCTTCTTCTGGATGTCGACCCTTTAAGAAAGGAAAGAAGAGCAAGAAGAACAAGGAAAGGGTGCAAAGTGCTGGGGCACCCAAGCTCAGTCAGATCAAGAAATCCAAGTCTGACCAGAGTCATGTGGAATACTTCTACTGCAAGAAGCAAGGACACTAAAAAAGAAATTATCCTTAATACATTGCCTCCCTAGATTCAAACAGGCCGAGAAAGAAGCAAGTTGTTACTGGACAAGGTAATTATATGATAACACCTTGTAATTTCTCAATTATTGATTCTACTACCTAAGTATTAGATACCAGAAGTTCTTTTAATATTTGCAATTCGTTGCAGGGTCTGCAGGTCAGTAGGAGATTTGAAGAAGAAAAAAGTGTTGGAGCATGATTTTGGCTCCTCCCACGGACCTTTGGTGCAGCAAAACCAGCAACGAATAGACTTGGAGTCATCTGGACACGATCCCCAAGGCCCTTGGCGAAATCAGTCTGGTTGCTGTCTTCTTCGTCAGCCTTTCGTTCTAGATGAAGAACACCTCTGAAACTACCTCTAAAAAATCCAAGATCTGGTACCCAACCAGATCAGATTTGGACCAAGGTCTTTCAATTCATAGATCTCAAATTAGGACATTCTAGATAGAGAAGAAGATAGATGGAGACAGACCTCGTAGATCTGTCCTGCTGCAGCCTTTCTTGTAGATCTATTGATGGAGATCTCACCCACGCCTCAAACGACCTCAGATCAACTCCAAATCTGAGAGGGACTTATACCAACCTCTTCTCAAGAGATTTCAGGTCCTGGAATTGGTGTTTGGGTGCCTTTAGGAGGGGGAGAGCAGATCTGGTAGGCGGCTGCAAGGGGGAAGGGGCTAGCGCCTCCCCTTCTTCTCTTTCCTTTTATGGGCTGGCAGCAAGAAACCCTAGGGTTTCTTGCTCCTGGGGCATGGAGAATTGCTGGAGAGAGAGGGAGAAGAGAGAGAGAGACTTGGGAGAAAGAGTTCTTGTATTTCCTTGGCTTAATCAAACCGGGTCAAGTGACCCAAACCCAAAACTCCCTTGACCAACTCTATGGGAGATTAGGTTAACCCAAGCCCATGTACACCCATGACTCGACCTAATCTCACCAATCCTGGGTCTAGACCTGACCCATAAAGAGTTGGTCCCTTGAGGCCCACATAACCTAGACCTCAAGAACCCGAAAGGCCCACAACCTTTCAACCTAGGGCCCAACTAGCCCTAGAGCCTCCATGAAGCCCTCATGAATGATGGACCTTGGCCTTAGCCTTGGTCCCCTGGGCCTTGGGCACACCACCTGGATCATAACAATCTCCACCATGGTGTCCCAAGGCCTCAACCAACTCCACTCTATCCTTGCGACTGTAGACCCATTTACAGCCAATGGGCCTCTTCCTCTGTGACAATTGCACCAATCGCCACGTCTGATTCTTGTGGAGAGACTGCATCTCCTCGAACATCGCCTGGACCCACCGCTCTCTGTCTTGGTTCTCAATAGTCTCCTGATATGTATATGGGTCTCCATTCACTATCACCAGGGCATATGACAGCGTCTCCTCGAAGCCATATCGGTTCGATTGCCTGATGGTCCTCTTGGGCTTGTGTAGGGCAACATCGATATCAGTCCTTGGTCCAGCTCACTCCTGCTGGACCTCTCCACCTCGATCATCTATCCAAGTCCTCTCCACCTGTGGAGATACCTTAGGTAGGTCCTCCACCTAAATGTCATGTCCTCCCGTAGTACCTGCAAGAGGCAAAATCAAAGAGGTAAGCTATCCAGCAGCGCCCTGCTGGACCTCCTCTTGCTCCTGCTGCTCCTCCATGCCTACTCACCTCCGTAGGACTGACTCCTCATCAAAAGTCACATCCCAACTAACGATGACCTTCTTTTCCAAGGGATCCCATAGCCTGTATCCCTTGACTCCTCGCGGATAGCCTAGAAACACCGTCTTGTGTGATCTGGCATCTAGCTTGCTCTGCTCACCAACTCCAATGTACACATAGGCCGTGCACCCAAATACCCGTAGATGGCCCAGCCCAACTGTCCTCCCAGACCACACCACCTCTGGAAGCCTGCCATCCAACCTGGTGTGAGCTGACCGATTGACCAAGTAACCCGCTGCGTCTACTGTGTCAACCCAGAACTCCTTTGAAAGCCCTGCCTGCAGCCTCATGCATCGTGCCTTTTCCAGAAGTGTTCTGTTCATCCTCTCGGCCACCCCATTCTGCTGTGAAGTTTCCCTAACTGAGAAGTATCTCCTGATCCCACACTCCTCACAGTAATCTTGGAACTCTCTGCTGGTGTACTCCCCGCCATTGTCTGACCTCAGACACTTCACGCTCCTCCCCTACTCCTTCTCCACCTCAGCTCTCCAGATCTTGAACTTGGTGAAGACCTCTGACTTCTCTCTCATGAAGTAAATCCAGAGCTTCCTTGAGAAATCATTAATCAGGGTCATGAAGTATCTAGCCCCATTCCTAGCTAAAACTGAGGCTGGTCCCCACACATCCATGTGTACTAACTCCAGAGGGGCTGCACTGCAGGCTGTACTGATGGTGAACTGAACTCTCCTCTACTTTTTCATCTGGCAAGGCTCACAGATCTCCCCTGTAGCACCATCCACCAGATCAGAGATGAGTCCTCTCCTGCTCAACTCCCTCAGCCCCCTGTCACCCATGTGGCCTAGGCGGTAGTGCCACATCCTGTAAGTCCCCTCCTGGTCCTGTGCTGCAGCTGCTGCATCAGACTCTCCGGTCACCACAGATCCCTCCATGCGATAGAGGCTATTGTCCAACCTCCTGCCTCTCATCACCACCATAGCTCCATTGGAGATGTTCAGTACTCCACTTCTAGCCCTACTGCTGAAGCTGTATCCACTGTGCTCCAAGTAGCCAAGTGACACCAGATTTTTTTCCAGCTTCGGGATGTGCTTTACATTTATCAATGTCCTCACAATCCCATCAAACATCCTCACCCTGACTGTCCCTATCCCAGCCACCTTGCAAGGATGATTGTCGCCTAGAGTCACTGATCCCTCATCTATCTTGGTGTATGTCGCAAACCAAGACCTGTGTGGTGTGTAGTGATGTGAGCACGCAGAGTCTAGTGTCCACTCCTCTGTGTACTGCCTGTGACCATCTGATACCACAAGTAGATCATCCTCCACCTGCTGCCCAGCAATTGCACTCACTAATTCTGAGCCACTTCTTTCTCCCTTCTTGCTCTTCCATAGTGGACATTCTCGCTTGAAGTGCCCAAACTCATTGCACTTGAAGCATTTCACCTCTTTTTTTCCCTTCCTGGACTTGGACCGCCCCATAGACTTGCTTCTGCCTCTGCCTCTACCTGTCCTCTCCCCTACTACCAAACCCTCCTGGGGAGCCTGATCTCTGGTCAACTTTTCCCTCTGCTCATTAGACCTCAGCACTGAGACCATGTCCTCATACTCCAGAGTCTCCTTGCCGTAGAGCAATATAGTCACCAAAGAATCATATGATCCTGGTAGTGAACATAAAAGCAACAGAGACTTGTCCTCCTCATCCAGCTTCACCCCGATATTCATCAACTCCGTGCACAACTGGTCGAACCTCTGAATGTGGCCAATCACATCAGATCCCTCTTGCATCCGATGACTGTACAACCTCTTCTTTAGCATCAGCTTGTTGCACATATTCTTTCCCATATACATGGTGTGCAACTTCGACCAAAGGCCCTTCGGGGTCTTTTCTTCCAGCATCGAATACAATGTCGCATCCGCCAAACATCCTCTGATCACCGAGCATGCTTTCTTCTCCAACGATGCCCACTGTCTATCTGTCATTCCCTCAGGCTTCTCATCCAAAGCCTGATCCAGATCTGCTTGCACCAGAAGATCCTCCACCCAGATTTTCCACATGAAAAAATTCCCCTTGCCATCAAACTTCTCAAACTCGACCTTCATATTGCTACCCATGACTGGATCCAAGCCAAACAAGCAATATAAAATCAAGAAGTGTAGAATATACCTTGATGGTACCTTGCTGAAAATTTTCAGCACTTGGGATCTTCATCTTCTCATGCTTGGAACCGCTTCCTCACCATCGTGGCTCTGATACCAACTGTTGGAGCACGATCCCAGCTCCTCCCACGGACCTTGGGTGCAGTGCCTGGATCATAGCAGAAAGATTTCTTAATATTGGAGATGGAAGACCAGTTTCAGTTCTAACGTTGGAGACTATTAAGCTTGTATTCAAGTCTAATGTAATTGTTCTAAGTGAATGTCACTTTTGTCTTTCTTTTTTATTGAATATTATTTTTGTAGGCCTTTTGGCCATGTATGATTATGAAATTTTAATAAAAATAATAATTTTAATATCATTATGAATGGTGTTAATGTGATGAATGGATAGCTGAACAATAGTATTTACATATTGTTACAATCTGTTAGTGTAATGTACATGTTCAACAAATGCTCTAGAATTAATTATGTGTCCGATATCTACCTTTGGCATTGTAGGTTAGGTCATGTTAAGAAGAATAGAATAAATAGGTTGACACAAGAGAGAATCTTTGAAGTCAGTGATTGTGAATCACTCCCAACCTGTGAGTCCTGTCTTCTTGAAAAAAAGACCAAATCATCTTTTACTGAAAAAGGTGAGCCAGCCAATGAAGTTCTAGGTCTGATATATACTGATGTATATGGACCAATGAACACTAATGTCAGCGGTGGATATTATTATTTCATTACATTTACAGATGACCTATTGAGGTATGGGCACGTCTACTTAATAACACATAAGTCAGAATCATTTGAAATGTTCAAACGATTTCATAATGAAGTAGAGAAATAAACGAAAAAGAGTATTAAAACTCTTCGATCCAACCGAGGAGAAGAATACCTCTCTAATGAGTTTCTGACATACTTAAAAGAGAATGGGATTCTCTCATAATGGACCCCTCCGAAAATACCACAGCATAATGGTGTATCAGAAAAGAAGAATCAAACCCTGTTAAACATGGTTCAATCCATGATGGGCTTTGCAAATCTGTCAATTTCTTTTTACGGATATGCACTCGAGTCAGCTTGTTATATTTTAAATAAAGTTTCGAGTAAGTCTGTAAGTAAAACACCATATGAGATGTGGACAAGGCATAAACCAGCACTCTCTCACCTTAGGATTTGAAGATGTTCAGCTTATATCAAATATTTAAAAATTTACAAGCTTGGATCTAGGTCTGATAAATATCTATTTGTAGGATATCCAAAAGAGATCAAGGGATATTACTTCTACCTTGCTGACGAATAGAAGGTGTTGGTCAGCAATAGGGCAGTCTTTTTAGAAGAGGAGTTCCTTGGTGAAGGAACTAATACCTCAAAGATTGAACTTGATGAAGTTTGATCGGTAGAAGAATGACACAATCTAATAAACCCATAAAGTCAGACCTGATTAGATCAAATCCAAAATCTATTGTAGAAGCATCTTTAAAGAGATCCGATAGAGTGCCGCATCAACCAGATAGATACTACGATATCTTAGTCCGGGATGGAGATCCAGTTGAACTCGATGAGAACAATGAGGATCTGATCACCTATATAGATGCGATGCAGAGGTCTGACTCTGATAAGAGACTGAAAGCCATGAAATCCGAAATAGAGTCCATAAAAATCAATAATGTATGGACATTGGTTGACCCACCTGAAGGGGTAAAATCCATAGGGTGTAAGTGAATCTTCAAAAAGAAGAGGGGTGCAGACAGGAAGGTGGAGACCCATAAAGTTCATCTAGTTTTCAAGAGTTACCATCAGCATTATAGTATTGACTATGACGAGATATTTTCTCCTGTGGCAATGCTCAAGTCTTTTCGGATTATGCTTGCGATAGCAGCATATCTGGACTATGAAATTTGATAAATGGATGTGAAAATAATCTTCCTAAATGGAGAGGTAGAAGAAGAGGTGTATATGATACAACCTGAAGGTTTCATATCCACAGATGGTCTAAGGTGTGCAAGCTTCAAAAGTTCATTTATGGACTTAAGTAGGCATCTCAGAGTTGGAACATGCATTTTGATAAAGTGATCAGAATGTTTGGCTTCATTAAGAATGGAGAGGAACCCTGCATATACAAATGGGTTAATAACTCTGCGGTAATATTTTTTATTTTGTATGTCGATGACATTCTCTTAATCGGGAATGACATCCCTACATTACAGAGAATAAAAGTTTGGTTGTCATCACAGTTCTTCATGAAAGACTTGGGAGAAGCATCCTTCATCCTTGGGATAAAGATCTATAGAGATAGATTTAAAAGATTGCTTAGATTATCCTAGTCAATGTACATTAATACTGTGCTAAAAAGGTTTAGCATGAAGAATTCTAAGAAAGGCAATCTTTCGATAGGCCAAGGAATTTCTCTCTCGAAAAGTAATTGTCCGACAACTCCTCAAAAGAGAGAGCATATAAGTAGAATTCTATATGCTTTGGTAGTGGGATCTATTATGTACGTCATGATATGTATGTGACTAGATGTGGTATACTTATTAGGAGAAGTGAGCAGATACCAATCTGATCCAGGTGAGAATCACTGGAAGGTCGTAAAGACCATCCTTAAGTATTTGAGAAATATTAAAGATCAGTGGCTTATCTATGGAGAATCCAACTTAAAACTTATGGAGTTTACAGACTCTAGCTTTCAGTCGGATCATGACAACAGTAAGAGCATGTCGGGATATATTTATACCCTAAACGGTGGAACAATCTACAGAAAAGTTTCAAACAGCACACTGTGCCTGACTCTACTTGTGAGGTGGAATATATCGTGGCATCCGATGCTGCAAAGGAAGCTGTGTGGTTACGAAAGTTCATCAACGAGCTCAGAGTGGTACCCTCTCTTGATGGCCTCATCTTGTTATACTGTAATAGTACTGGTGCCATTGCTCAAGCGAAGGAATCAAAGTCACATCAACATACCAAGCACATTCTGCACCGCTACCACCTAATCTAAGAGATCGTGGATCGAGGTGATGTTGAACTTTAGAAGATCGACGGAAAGGAGAACCTGACCGATTCATTTACTAAAGCCCTCGATGTCAAGGAGTTTGAAGACTATAAATCAAAGATAGATATACGATACTATATCGATTGACTTTAGTCCAAGTGAGAGCTGTTGAGAATTGTATCCCAAAATCAATCATCAGTCTGCTGACGGTTGTACTTATCATTGTAATTGTATATAAATTATTAAATTAATAAATATTATTTGATTTTTTTATCACTATGTACATCTCATTTTGAACTCCTGTTATGTGATGAAGTCTTTAGGACTATTTGATTTGATATAGGAGAATATATCGTTTAGTCCTTAAACTATAAGTTCATGACCAAATGATATACTATTATTAGGACGATATCTATATCAAGGTCATTGTGTGTCATGTACGTTGGTTATCCTCTTAACCAAAGAGTGTGGAGACACTAGCATGGCATGCAAGTGAGATGTAGGAGTACATCTCACTGAACGTGATCAATTGCTGAGCACTCTACTGTCAAGAGTAGCTCACGAAGGATATGGGTATAAGTGTCCTCCGACCTGAGATCACCATGATGACTTACAAGCAACTCACTATGCTTTGATGTCGAACTACCTAAATTTTTAATTCAGTGATGAAAGGTTTCTAGGCATAGTCAAGTACTTGTGAAGTCGGTGTGTGAGTCAAAATGAAATTAACCCCTCCAAATAAGTAGAAGTTAATGTATCAGTGTGTTTTAATTTAGTAAAACTTTGGCTGGGATAATCTATGTGATGAATTTTGAAAATTAAAATATAATATGGATGACTTTATCAGGATTGACAGTTAAATCCTAGGTCACCTTGAGCATTTGGATCAAAGGGATGAATTATACGATAACCATATGCCAATAGGTTCTTGAATGATACTTTATAATCTTTCGATCTATCCGGACGTCGGGTATCATTGCTAGATGGTCACTTTGATTGGTATAGAAAGATTATTCTCATACTATCAGCTTAGATTCGAACCTATGAGGTCACACTCAAAAAAAGTTTCTGACTGATCATATCATTGATCAATGATTAAGAATCATTCTAGGATAAAATAATCAATTCGATTGATGATTAACTCTATACAAAAATTGTAATAAATCAATTTGCTAATTATTGGTAAATTATGAAAGGATTGATTAGTAATTAGATTACTAATTAATTCAATTTGATTGAATATTGAGGTTTCGATCGAATCTAATAGAATTGGATTCAATTTGGTTTGATCCGATTAGATTATGAGATGACCTAATCACTAAGGGTGTTCGATTCCTGATATGATCAGAATTTGAGCTTGATTAATTTTTGATTTGATTAAAATTATTTACTACCTAATTAAATTGGGTTTAATGGTCCAATTGGGTTTAACCTAATTTGGTTGGGATAAGAATCTAATTAGATGAGAAAAATATTTTGAATTCAAATCCCTTGCACCTCCTTTATCTGCGCCCTCTTATTCTTCACATGAAAAATATTTTATGTGATTTTTTCTTATATCTAGAAGCCTTTTTCATGTGCTTATCTGAGTCCTTTTGAATTAAAAATTGGTTGGTTTAAATTTGAGTTCAAATTGGTTTGAATTTGAATGAAAACCTAGAGTCCAAATTGAGTTGGACTCTCCTCTTCACGCCACCACATTTCTCCATGCATAAAGTATTTTTGCATGAGATTTTTTGCACCATTCTGATGTTGGTTGACCTCTCTCTAAGTTTATAAGAGAAATATAAAGTTGATTCAAAATTTAATTCAAATTTGATTTGAATTGATGATAAGGATCAACCAACACTTGAAGTTGAACTGAAACTACCTTATTCTTATCCTTATCTTCCATAGGATGCCAACCTTAAAAGGAGATTAATTTTGTGTGAGATTAGAAGTGATTTTTAGCATGAGAAACTTGAGAGAGGAGATGTAAAAAGTTGAGAGTGGGTTGGGCTTCCGTGTGTGAGAAACAAAGAAAGTGTTCTTCCTCTCGGGCATGAGCTGTGGGTTCTAGGGTTTCATCTCTAGGTTTTGTGAGAAGAAAAATGTAAGAGTGAGTCTTGTCCAATCTTCTAGACCACCACCTCCTTGTAAAGCTTCATCTTTCGATATGAAAGAGTTCAAAAGATTCGAAGAAAGGAGCTTGGATCAGCCATCTAGAGCCTTCAACACAAGCTAGCACTCCCGTGAAGGAAGATCCGATCTGAGCTTCGAGTGGATGATTTGTAGAGGTCAGATGGCCTGTGTGGCTGCTCGACATCAGTGAAAGCTTTGTACCATGCTTACCAATAGCAGAGATTATCGACCCATAAAAAGGTGATGAGTTCTGAACTCTACCGATATAATCTAAAAGTTAGATCAGATTTAGGGCATCGATGTGATCGATGTAGTTTTTTATTTTATATCAAATTTTATATGTAATTTTTTTTTGTAATAGATCATTAATGATAGTTTAGATCTGATCTAAGACATGTTTAGAAGATTAAAATATGTATTTTTTTATTATTCTACTGTAAAATTTTAAAAATACATGCCTTGGACTACCCATTTTTTCTTCAAATAGATCCATTTATAGATTGAAGCAAGCATCGAGGAGCTGGAATATTCATTTTGATGAGACAGTCAAATCATTTGGCTTCATCAAAAATATAGATGAACCTTGTGTGTACAAGAAGAATAGTGGGAGTGCTATTATCTTCTTGGTTTTGTATGTGGATGATATACTGCTCATTAGAAATGATATTCCGATATTACAATTAGTCAAGACTTGGCTATCACAAAAGTTTTTTATGAAAGACTTGGGTGAGGCATCTTATATACTTGGTATTAAGATCTATAGGGATAGATCGAAAAGGATGCTAGGCTTGTCCCAGTCTAGGTATGTTGACCTTGTATTGAAGAGGTTCAACATGGAGGGAAGTAAAAGAGGTTACTTGCCCATAGGTCATGGCATACAACTCTCTAAGAAGATGTCTCCTAAGACACCTGAAGAGAGAAATAGAATGAGTTCTATTACTTATGCTTCAGCTATAGGATCGATAATGTATGCTATGTTATGTACCAGGCATGATGTGGTTTATGCCTTGGGCACTGTAAGTAGATTTCAAACTGATTCCGGAGAGGATCATTGAAAAGCTGTGAAAAATGTACTCAAGTGCTTGAGAAGGAGTAGAGATATTTTTCTGATATATGGTAGATCTGATTTAAAACTGGAAGGTTATACCAATTCTAGTTTCCAATTTGATCCAGATGATAGCAAATCGATATCTGGATATGTGTTCACCTTGTATGGTGGTGCAGTAAATTGAAAAAGTTTCAAACAACAAATAATTACTGACTCAGTCACTGAGGCTAAGTATATTGTTGCAAGTACGGCTACTAAGGAGGCCATCTGGATGAAAAAAATTATCATTGAGTTGGGTGTGGTTCTGGAGATTGAACAACCAGTGCCCCTTTATTATGATAATACTAGGATAGTTGCTCAAGCTAAAGAACCAAGGTCTCACCATCAATCCAAGCACATCCTAAGATGATTCCACCTCATTTGGGAGATAGTCGAAAGACATGATGTGATCATAGAGCGAGTTGACACCAAGAACAATATAGCGGACCCATTCACTAAGGCCTTATCAATGCAGTAGTTTAACCACCATCTTGATAGCATGGGTATCAAGTATAGGGGTGATTGGCTTTAAGTGCAAGTGAAAGATTGAAAGAATAATATCCTACAAGCCAATCGCAAATGGGATGCGATAAGGTATTTTTGTAAGTTATCTTTCAAACTCATATAAATTGATATTTATATTATTAATAAAATAAGAATTTTTGATTTATTATATGCTGCATCTTATTATTTTTAAGATTATAATGAACCCTATAGGTTTGGGTAATGATTTTAAGGTCGTGATGAGATCATGTCAGTGAAACCTAATTTCTCGATAGTCCTGATCTAAAATATTCCTAATCATTGATACATTGAGTCGAAGGTCAATGATACCGGTAAGACTGGCATATCCTATGTATGCTCAAAAATGAGGGTGGTTGATATCACAACCACTTGTGTGGTGATACTAATACAACGATATGGGTGCTCATTAGAGAATGAGTTTATTGAATTGACCTACGATAGAATATCAGATGGAGTCTAATTTATATGTCAACTGATGTTTCTCTAGTGGGAGTTGTGTAAGTAATCCTTAGATCTGAGGTCACCATAGTACCTTATGTACTTGGATCTATATTTTGATTCACTACTTAACTTGGTTCTCTAATCCTTATGTGGGATGTTCTGGATATGGTGAAGAGTGCATAGAGATTGTGAGTGATCAATAAGGGATCAGTCACTCTTAATAAGGAGAGCGAACATCCTATATGATCTCATAGGTCGGTGATTTTGGAAGTCTTTGGCCAAAATAGGATAATAATTAGAAAAGGATTTTTAATATATCATCAACTGAATCATCACCTTCTGATTAAGATACATAATGATAAGTGATTGGATTTGACATATTTTTATACCCACAGCTCATCTGGGATGTTGTTTGATTGAAGGAATGAATTATACGAAAATTTACCACTAAAGGATATTTTGATAATTTTTTATCAAAATTTTAAATCTTTTGGGTCATCATGATATATTGCTAGATATCAATCTGGACTTATAAGATCATCAGAATTAAAAGATTTTAATTTTAGAGTCAATTTGGAAGAGTCCAAGTTGATTGGGACTCTTTGGGTGACCTAATCTTATCGGATTAGGGTTATGTCAAAAGTCTTGGTCCACTGCTGGCTAGATTTGGAATTCAATGGGTCACACATTTTAAAATTTAGCCTTCATCTAATCTAATTAGAGTTTAATATAAATTCTATGGGTTAATTTGATATGCTAGCACATTGTATTAACCCAAGTTTTCAAATTGGTTTAGATCAAATTGTTTGAGCTAACCTAGACCAGTTGGCTTTGACCTAATTTGATTGGGTCAATTTGGATTGAATCCTTATCCAACTTGAAAGAATTTTAAGTAGAGAAAGAGTCCTCCATGTCCACCAGAAGTCACAGCAAAAAATAAATGCCGCCCACCTTAAATTGGCGTGAGAAGTGGAGAGTCCTTCTTAATGAAGGCTCTTAACTATTATGCATTACCTTAAATTTTCAATCAGTTCTCCTATGATTTGATGCCAAATTTAATTCAAATTTTTTTGACATGTAGAAGACTAAGAGTCCTTCTACTCCAAGTATCTAAATCATAAAAAATTCATTCAGTTAATTTATTTGGTGCATGGAAAGTTGGAGCACCAAAGGTTGGTGCCCCATGGTCTCATGTGACATCCCTTGGTGCCCTATTTATAAGGGATGTCCCAGATGGTATCTTGAGATGATTTTTGGCTGTGACTAAGAGGAGAGATGTGGTAAACAAAAAAAAAATCTGAAAAAATTTTGAGAAAAAAAAGGAGGGAATTTTGAGCAGCAAAAGTTGCTACTAGGGTGGTGAGATTTTCAGCAAGTGTTTCTTGAGTGCCCTAGGATTTGGTTTTTTCATATATTGAAGTCAAAAATCAAATACTAGATTGTATGACATCTGAAGACTGTCTTCTTGGTGTCGTTCTGGTGGTGAGATCGAAAGTAACTGGACTTTGGTGTGATCGTGACATAAGTTTGAAGCCGGCAGTGTTTTGGAGAAAACAAGGTTGCGGCAGCGCATCAGTTGGGAAGGACTTTGGCCAACTTTCATGTGAATCACCATTGGAGGACTTCTACCTTGGGGTCTTGTAGAGAACACCAACATGTCACTTTTTTATATTAGTTAAAGTATAATTTTCTATCTCTTTGCATGCTTGAATTTGCTTTGATCGTGATCGACAAAGTAATTCTAGGATTTTGGGTTCGACTCTATAGTTTTATTTGATAAGGCTATTGATTTACTTGTTTTAAAATTTTTAAAAATTATTTTTTACTATATGGCCAGAACCCAACACTCATGACATATGAGTTGAACTTGACTCAAAAGGAGGAAGAAGATGAGCCAGTGAAGAAGAAGAGCATTGCTTCCAAGTCCACCGCCAAATATGAAGGAAGCAATGAGTCGGATGATGATGATGATGAAGATGAAAGTGAGGATGATGAGGACATGATACTACTCTCAAGAAAATTTTTGAAAGTTCCTCATGAAGAGAAGCTTGAAGAAGGAGAATAAAAAGAAAAAACATGTCACTAGCGGCAAAATGCACCCTAAAAGTGCAAAGAAAAGAGCTATGCTAGGAATATGGGGAGATAGTAATGCATCAAGTTTGGAAGAGGAAGAAGAAGCATCAAATCTTAGCCTTATAGCCAATGAGGATGAGGTAAATTTAGAAAACTCCTCCCATCTTACTTTTGATGAGTTGTTTGAGGCCTTTGATGATTTAATGCATGAATTCAAAAAGTTGAGGCTGAAAAATAAGGAGTTCAAAAAGTCTAATCTTAGTTTAATGAAAGAAAAGAATTCTTTAGCTAAAGAAAAAGAAGAATGTATGAAATCTAAAAATTCTTTAGTTGAAGAAAATATTAAGCTAAAAAAAATTTGAAAATTTGAATTTCTCCTTAAATGAAAATGAAAATCTTTTAAAAGAAAAGAAAGAGCTTTTGGGAGAAAATAAAAAATTAATAAGAGAGATTGAGATTTTGAAACCCATAGCTAAAAAATTTACCCTTAGTTTTCAAAATTTTCAATCAATGATAAATAACAAAAAGGCTGTTTTCAATAAAATAGAAACTGATTGGAATTCTTTAAGAAAATAGCAACATGCTAAAAATATGTTCACAAAAGCTTCATTTCAAAATCATTCTATTAAATGCTTTAAATGCAACTAAATTGACCACAAAATTTTAGAGTGTAACATCAAAAAAATTAGCCATATACTAGCCAAACAAATTTAGGTTCCAAAAGAAACTTTGAGCACTAACTCCCATGGACCCAAGAAAGCTTGGGTACTAAAAATCAAGAAGTGATTTTATAGGTATACCAAGGATCCAATGGAATAAAAAGAAAAAAATTCTTATGGATGGATGCCTTGGGAATGAAAATGGATGGGTGATGTTATTGGTAAAAGCTAAACTTTTCTCTACATCATACCATCAATATTTTTTGAATTCATTTAAAATAATTGATTGATTTTGATGATGTATCATTGCTTATAATTCAAATGTTTGAATTTATTAATTTTATATTAAATTCAAGATCAACATGCTCTCTTCTATGCATAATATGAGCTTAAATTCTTTTCAAATTTAGTATGATCTTTTAGCTTCCCCATATCACTTTATTTTTTGAAAAACTTACAAATTGAATTAATATTTCACATTCCCCCATAAAATGCTTAATTATTGAAATATCCTAAAATTTGCATGATCTAAGCATTTGAAGATAAGACATTCCAATCATAAGAGATCAAGTGCATAATTTATTGATTTGCATTGCATCATAAGTTTAGACCTAAGAATTTGAATTTTTCTAGTTAAACTAAACTCATAGAGTTTCTATCTAGATTCTCATTTATTTGATTTGATTGATTATCAAATCTCTAATTGATTAATTTTTTATCTCCTAAATTGATTTAAATATCTTTCTTGATCATCAATTTGATCTTAAAAGAGAATTTATTGATGAACATTGATACTTTATTCTGATAGATTGATTTTAAAAATTAAATTTGAAAAATACTCTTCTTAGATCTTTTGAAATTAATATCAAAGAAAATATTTCAAGGAAGCTATCATTCATGTTTAATGCTAAATATTTTTAAAAAAAATCAATTTTATTCAATTAGTATCAGATAACTTACTGTTTGCCTTGTATTATATTGATCTACTTTTTGGCAAAAATGAAAGAATGTCTTTGTCTTAAATTTAATTTTGCAAAGCTATATTCTTGATAAGATATCATTTAAGATAAACTCAAAAAAAAATTATTGCTTTTTCTAAACTGAATTGCATAATACTTATTGTGAAAAAGATGAAATGATCTTTTTTGAAAAATAACTAAAAATCTCTTAATTTGAATCATTTACTGATATCAATTCAAATTGATTTATCATTCTAAGTTGTCAAAATCATTTAATTTGAATCAATATATCTTCATCACTTTAAAACTAAAATAATTGGTATCAAATTTTTTTTTTGAAAAGTTGCTATTTCAAAAAATCTAGTATCAAGCTAAATTTGAAACATATTTTTATACTTTGCTATGATGGATTATCTTTGAGAAATAGATTTACAATGTGTTCATTTGTCAATCTCTAATTGATATCAAGATAGTTGCTATTTGGATTGAATCACAAAGTATTTGATATCAAAAAAAATTAAATTAATTTTTTGCTATTTCAAATTGATTGCTTTTCAAAGAAATAAATTCAAATTTCTCATAATTGGTATCAAGTAGTCCAATTTGAATTTTGCCCTAAATTCCATTGCACTATCTTTTGACAAAAAAAAAATGCTATATCTCAAATCTGAATTTCCATGGCTATATTCTTGCTATTGTATTGTTTAGGATAAATTCTTGTGATATATTTTAAAAATAATCTATTTTAATATCAAAAAGGGAGAGAAGTATTTTCAAGACTATATTATTCAAATTTTTGAATTGAAAAGTATGTTTGCATCTATATTTTTGAGAAAAGGAAGAAGTGTTGATTTGAATTTCTAAATTAGACCTACATTGTATTTCTGCAAAAGGAAGAGAAAATATTTAAGAAGAAAATATGTTTTTAAAAGATTATTTGATTGAAAATGTCTTGACTTGTAAAACAAAGGGAGAGAAAAATGTTAAGATTAAATATACACAATTTGAAAAAGAAAGTGGGAGAGACACAAGGACATTAATTTTCTAGCATTTGTTATGAAAAATAGAGAGAGAAAAGTTGAAAAATAATCTAGCCTTGATTGAAAATTTAATCTGTGTTGAAAAAATTGAATTTGATCTTAAATCTTGATTTGAGCCTTCTTATGCCATTAATTTGATTGAAAATATAAATTAGTTTAAATCAAGAAAAATTAACTTTGATCGTAAACTCTAAATCGAATGCTTTAATGTGCATTCATATGCTTATTTAAGCTTTGATTTTCATATTGAACTTTCATGTGCTTATTTCATTTAATTTACTTAATTTAATTACTAAAGTATTTTTGATAATTAATTGGAGTTAAACTAAATTTGAAATTTTTTTTTACTTCAAACAAATTGATTTTGATACATATTTTCAATTTTGAAACTTAAGATACTGAATTTTTTCTTGTGCCAGCCTTATAAATTTGATTTACATGATCATTCTTGAAAATTAATAGGAGTTAAATTGAATTGAAAATATATTCTTACTTCAAGAAATATATTTCTAAATCCAAGCTTGAAACTCATTTGAAAATATGAATATAACATAAAATTTTTGATGTGCATGAAAAAATCTTTGTAAAATTATTTTTATTTTGATACATTTTCGATACATATCTTTTCTAAATTTAAATGATAGTTAAGAAAAGAAAAGAATGAATTTTGAGGTAAATCCCATACTTGATTTCACTATTCAAATCTTTTGGAAAGCCCTATTTTCTTTATACTTTTAAAGCAATTACTTATTTGATTAAAAATTTGATTATAGAGTCAACTTCGTTTAAAAGGAGAGAGAGCAATTTTGAATTCTGAATTCAAGCTAATTTTAAGAAGGAAGAAATGTTTTAAACTTATTTTGAATCAAAAAATAATTTTCAAAAAGAGAGATAATTTATTTGAATTGATTTTTTGAATTTGATACATCTCTCATCATATTGATTTTGATGATTTTTCTTGTTCTTTCTCATCGGCTTTTTGATGTTGTCAAAAAGGAGGAGAGGAATGTTAAGTATATACTTAATGAATTAATTCTTAAGATGCTCATCAATTTGATGCTTAAAATCTTAATATTCATTGATTTGAATTGAGAATATTCATGAAGTGTGCATTCATGTGTTTAATCTATTATTTTATGATTGACAAATAGTATTGAAATATATTATATTTATTTTTATGCATATACTCAAAGTTTTGCCATCATCAAAAAGAGAGAGATTGTTGGCCCTGTAATTAATTTTGATGATTATCAAACTTTGAATAATTATGATTCTAATCATGTGTTTTAAGATTGGATGTAGAATTTTTCAAGCATTCAAAATAAAAAAGTTGTCGTAAGGATAAATCCTCTCAAGATACCATGCTAAAGTACTTAAAAGAATAAGTTCACACAAGTTTAGATGGTTTGTTATAAAAAAAATAAAATTGAAAGAAGAAAAAATGAAAGTGAAAGAAGTAAATATTATTTGAAAGTATTAGGATTAAGAAAATTCAAGTTTAGAATGTCAAACAATGAAGAAAAATAAAGTTGGAAAGTTTGGAGCCAACTCTGGAAGAAATCAAGCTGACTCTGGCATGAAATGGGACTGAAATTTTGGCTTGACATACGGTCGAGTCAGCTCAAAATGGATCTGAACCGGCTCTCTTAGAAGGATAGAGAACTGTATTTTTAGGATGCCTGCTCAAGCCAACTCGATTTCTGTTGGGAAATGTGTCCCAAAAAGCCAATCGTCAAGCTGTTGACGGTTGAGCAACCAAGTATTGTAATTGATTTGTTAATAAATAAAATATATTTGGCATTTTCATCATAAGCTTTCATCTTCTAATGAACTCCGTTGTTATGATGAAGTCCTTAGGACTATTTAAGTTCGATAAAGAGAGGATTTATCGATTAGTCCTTAAAACTGTTCACGACCAAATGATAGGCTGTTAATAAGGACGACAGCTTCTATCAAGCATAGGTCGCTGTAGGCCATATGGGTTGGTTGTCCTCTTAACCAAGGAGTGTGGAGACACTGGTATGGCATACAGGTGAGATGTAAGGGTACATCGTCATTGAACGTGACCAACTCCAGAGCATTCTACTGTCGAGAATGTCTCCGATGGGATATAGGTATAAGTGTCCCTTAGACTTGAGATCACCTCAGTGACTTGCAAGCAACTCACTGTGCTTTGGTACTGGACTAACTGAATTTCTAATTCAGGGACGGAAGGCTTCTGGGCACAGTCAAGTACTTGCAAAGTCAGAGTGTGATCGAGATGGGATTGACCACTCCAAGAGTTGGAGAAGAATGAGTCGCTGTATTTCAATTTAGCAAAACCTTGGCCAGGGTAATCCATCAGATGGATTTGATATTTTGAAATACAATGTGGACAACCTGATCAGAGTTGACAGTTGAGCTCTGGGGTGTCCTATGATCATTTTGGTCAAGGGGATGAATTATATGAAAACTATATCCGCATGGGTTCTAAGGATGTTGTTCTACACATTCGACCTATCCGGTCGTCGGGTATCATTGCTAGATGGTCACTTCGATTGGTATAGGAATTTATTCCTATGCTACCGGCTTAGGTTCGGACCTATGAGGTCACACACATTAGAGTTCATGATCCGATCGGATGGTTGATCAACGATTAAGAATCGTTCTAGGGTTAGATGATCAATACGATTGATATTTAACCCAGTGCAAGTGTTGCAGGAGGATCGATTAGCAATTCGATTGCTAATTAGCTTAATTTGATTAAGACAATGGGCTGAGATTAAGTCTAATTAAATATGATTTAATTAGATTTGATTTGGGCTTGATTGGATCAAGTCCAATTGGTTTATTGGATAAGCCAAGTGCAAGGAAAGACTAGTCCTAGTTCAACTAGGACTTGGGTCAATCTAATTTCTAATTTGATTAGAAAATTAAATCAGATTTAAATCTAATTTAATCTGATTAAATTAGGTTCTTAATTAGGTTAAGACCTATTTTAATTAGGTTGATCTAATTTTGATTTGATTTGGTTTGAGAAATCAAATTAAAACAAGTTATGAGACAGAATCCTAGTAGGACTAGGATTCCACCTTGTACCACATAAACCTTCTCCACGCCCTCTCTCTTATTCAACGCCAATCTCCACTTATTTTGTGCGACAAAAGCCCTCTCCCAGATCTCTCCCACGTTCACAAAAGGTCTCCTCTCTTCTTTCTTACATGGAAGGTGATTTGGATCAAATCTAAAAGGAATAAGTTTGGATTTCGAATTCTATGAGATAGAGTTTTAGAAATCCAAAACTCTTTCAATTTTGCACCGAATTTATCCAAATTTTTTTTGGAATTTTCGTAGCTTTTAGGGTTTACATTGTGCACCCTTTTCTGTTGATCCATCCACGAAAATATGAAGGAGGTGCTCAAGAGTTGGGCGTCCCTTTACTTGCCATGTTTGGATAAGCCTTGACTAGGTGTTTGACCTAGACAAGGACTCTATCATATCTTTCTATATAAGATGAGTTTCTTCGTGAAATTTTAAGTGGAGATAGTTTTTTGAGAGGCATTTCTTCCATCCAAAAATTAGAGAGAAATACCTTTAGGTCGTGGAGATATAAAAGACGCAAGTTTGGGTGTCTAGAGAGAAAAATGTGAAGAAGAAGAGGGTCTTCTTCTAGGGTTTTTATTTTCATATCTTTCCTCCTTCCATCTTGAGTTTCCTGAGAGCGTCTCAGATCTGAAACTCCTCCTTCTACTTTCCATCTTTGGAAGAGTCCAAATCAAGAAGAAGGAGGCACCTGATCAACCATCAAAGAAGGATCAGCGCAGTACTAGCATACTGTGCTGATTTCCTGAAGCAGGACTTCTGATCGAGATTCGTGGGCTCGTGTGGACGACTCCTAGAGGCTGGACACGTGTGCGGCTTGCAACATCATCTTTAAGCCCGGATCAGCGAGGTTAGAGCGTCTAACTTGCAAGGTAATAGATCTGATCTATTATTTAATACATACATTAGATGTAGCTAGCATAGAAACATGTTGATATGATCAACATGTAGTTCATACTATATTTATATATATTTTAATTTTTGATTTAATGCTATGTAATAATCATGTAATAGGATCTTAGATCTAGAGATTTTCTGATCTTAGAAAATAAATTTTGATTTATTTTAGTCTTCCGCTGTATGATCTTGAAAAAGTTTCAAGATCTAACCCTGAAACCCTAGATCTGGTTCCTACAATTTCTACTCAAGCAAGCTCAACTGCAACTCGAGTCAGCTCGACTACATGGGGACAGCAATAACGGCTAGTTTTCTGCACTTTTTTAATGGCTAGTTTTTGTGTCAAGAGCTATTTAAGCTCTCCAATGGCCAAAACATACTCTCAAGCCTCTTCCAAGATTATGAAAAGCTAAAGAATCATTTGGGAAGCAAGAAAAAAGGATTGAAAAGAGAAAAATATTCAAATTTATGAGGTTCATTGTATATTCTTGACAAGAGAAGAAAAGGAAAGAATTAGTGCATTGTTTTGAGAACTTTTAAAGTGTGATCTTCTCCAACATCTTCTCCATCCTCTCAAGTATCAAGAAGAGAAGTTGAAGCTTTATTTGAGTAACACATCAACAACTTCTTCGGGTATCAAAAGAGTTTCTTTTCTATTTTTTTTTTGTACTGAAATTTGTATTCTTTATATTTTGTTTTCTTTATAAGTTTCTTTGAGAAAAAAAAAATTGGAGATTAGGCTCATCCAAGCCCATAATTGGACATTGTAAAAGTTTGGTTGGTGAGCCTAAAAAATCATCTAGATTATTAGTGAGTCTGAAAAACTAACGATATAAGGTTTTAATTGGTGATCTCGAAAAATCAACTAGATTTTATTTATGAACCTAAAAAAAATAAATACACTGTAATCAACAAAGGATTATAGTAAATTTTTTAAGAAAAACTTGGAGAGTGGACATAGGAGTGGGTTACTCCGAACCACTATAAACTTTTGTATGTTTGTGGTGTGATTGCCTTGCTTGCATTCTGGCTTTACTTATTGCTTTAAATCCTTGCTTTATATTTATACTTTGCTTTTGTTATTTTAATTTCGCTGCAACACTATTGCATACACCTCACAATCTCTTAATATAGCTTAATTTCAAGCATATATTTTGTTAAAGTTCAATTTGACTTAATTTTTTTTTTAAGAACCTAATTCACCCCTCCTTCCTTTTGAGTTGCCACCTTTGGGTAACATAGGGCGCCCCCTTCTCAGTATTTCTTCTTCATTTGCCTAGTTGCTTTCTCTCTCCAGTCCTCTCTATTGATTTTCATCCACTCGAGCACCACCGTATTCCACCGTCGCCGCCATCTTCTCTAGCACAGCACCATTCTCATCTCTAGCTATGGCCTTCTTCGCCACTATCGATGGTCTCTTTTTTCTTATATTCTTTGCCTTTTCTATCTTCCCCTTCATTTCATTTCTCCTTCTTCTTTCTTTCTTTTGTCATGTCAAGTCATGATAGCGAGGCTAGGGGTAGAAATCGAATGGGCAACTAGAGTTTCTCAGCCCTGTGGGCCCCGAGCTATGATCAAGGATAGACCTTGGGCATTTAATGAAGCGGGCTCCTCATCCTAGTCCATACCTTATGACTCACGATGCTTGGAGAGCCTGAACTATGAGTTTGAGAAGTCCCCAGGCTGGGGAATGAGGTGTCCACCATCATTGAGTCCCACTGGAAAGGCTTCAGACTCAATTCTTCATGCTAAGTCGGTACCATTTAGAGGTTCTTGGTCGAGATGACTGGGTGATCCAAGCGACCAAAGGATGCCTCAACATTTGCAAGGAGTCTGTTTGAGCCAGCCTCCGATTTCCCTTGCATCCCTTCATCTGCAACCTTATTGGCTTCTATCAGTTTGTCCCAGCTCATCTTGCACCCATTTCTTTTCACATCATTTGAACTTCATAATAATGTGTGACCTTCTTGGGTTTGGCCCAAGGTATTCTCTTTTTTGTACCCTATTCATGCTAAAGGGGCATCCTCGAGAAAGGAGCTAATGGTACTTCATTTCTCGAGGTGGCTGCCAATTCATCATGGGGTTGCCCTCTTTAGTTTATATATGGAAAAAGAGATTCTTTTTTATTTTTACTAATCATCCTTAGGGCTTCAGCTACATTTTGGTGTGAGCCCAGGTTAGCTCTAAATAAGAATCCTCGTATCAACCCCAAGGATGAGGAAGACTATCACACTCTGCTTGATGTCAAAGTGCAGCCACAACACGAGTTAATGACCAAGTATATATTGTGTGATGTCAATTTGAATCTAACAAATCCTCAGGGTATGATTCAGCTTCTCTCTTTGCTTTTTTTTTTTTTTTGCTAACTTTCTTTCTCAGCGCAGCTATAAGGCCCACCATTGACTCGACTCGCAACACCTTCCAGAAGAGGTCAAGGTCTTCTAGAGGAAAATCTTCTGAGGGGGCTTTGACCTCTAAGAAGCCTAGGATCAAGGGGTTGAGAGCCACTCCAAAGCTGAGAGTGGCTATTCCACCTTCATCCACTCTTGAGACATCAAGTTCGGAGCCCATGGAGATCAATGACAAGCTGGACATCATTAAAGTGATTCCCTTGAGGTCGGTGCCACTGACCTCAGTAGGTCCGAGCCTAGCTCCTTCATCCTGGCACCTACCGACACTAGTGAAGGGAAGAGAAATAGTTTCTCTTTGGAAGGTTCAAATTGCATCTAAAATTTTTTTTATTCATCTACATGATTAAGGATCAAATCTTTATCTGATTAGCAGTAAAACCAAAGATCAAATCTCAAATAATCTAATATAAACCTTCATAGAGGCCTGGATGTGTAGACCCTCTACTTCGCATGCACGTCAGACACCACAAAAAAGCAGGATGAACTCTAATCCAATCGCCTTTGCAACCCAATCAAATGAGGGAGGAGATGTGCTGGTGTGACACCTCACACCAGTAGGTGGGATGTCCAAGAAGGATCCACACTCAAGGAAAGAGGGATGGCACCAAAAGGGAAGAGACCAAAGGAAGAAGAAAGCTCTTCTCTTCTCATGCCTCTTTCTCTCTTTCTTTCTTCTCTCAATCTGATTTGTTTGCTATGCATCCATAGGTAGAGACCCTCTTTATTTATAAATAATTTTTATAACCCAATAAGTATAAGAGTTTTATCTCAAATCTGATTTGAATTAGTCCAATACTCATGAAAGAAGGATTCCTACAGGAGATAGAATTGCCATCACATATGTCAACTAATTTGCACCTACTCCCTCACCCACATGAGATGCCCCAAACCAGCACCATTCTAGATGTTGGTCAGCCCACATGAGAGAAGAATCTCAGTATAAGTAGGATTTCTCATATCTCATCCAAAATGGATCCGATTCGAATCCAATTCGAAGCTGGTTCGAAATAATTTTGAAAGGCTGTCAATCTCAAATTCTTTAGAATTTTTGTACCAAGTCTAACTTAGATTTTTGAACTCATTTAATCCAAATTAATTTAGATCCAACCTAAAATTAATTAATACTTAAATCTAATCTTTTATATACTCCTAGGATCATAGATCAGAAACTATTCATCCTCGGGATCGAACCTGAACCTCATGTGTAGTGCTAGCTAGACATAGTCAACTCATCAATCCCATTTGATCTATAACTTAATTCTCAATCAAGTTAGCTTATATGTCCAATCAAATTAAATACTTTTTAATTGGATATATAAATATAGACTAATTTTTTTCTACTTTGTCTAACTTGTGTGCGTGACTCCATAGGTTCAAACACTAAACCGGTAGCATAGGAATCAATTCCTGCACTAATCGAGATATCATCAAGCAATGGTTCCTGATGTCCAGATAGGTTGAATTATCGCAAAAAAATATTTTAAAATTAATACACATGGTTACTGCATAATTCATGTTTTTGAACCTGGATGCTTTAGGATAGTCTCAGGTTAACTGTCAATCGAGATTGCTTCATCCGTATTGTATTTCAACCTTTCAAATCTATCTCATGGATTATCCTGATCAAGACTTTGCTAAATTAAAATACAGTGATACATCAACTTCAATAATCTAGAGGGGCCAATCCCATCTTAATCTACACATAGACTTCATAAGTACTTGACTGTACCCAATAGCTTTCCGTCATTGTATTAGAAATCTAGATAGTCCGACATCAAAGTACAGTGAGTTGCTTGTAAGTCACTATGGTGATCTCAAGTCTGAAGGATACTTATACCCATGTGTTTCGTGAGTAGCTCTTGACAGCAGAATGCCCAGCAGTGAAAGAAGAGTGCCCTATAAGCCAATCATAAGTGTGTTGTGATGGGACTTTTCTTGATAATTTTTCTGAAGAAAACTTGCAGTAGTACAGTACATGCAATTTTAAAATTTTATATAGCAAAAATAATAGATTAAATAATTAATCTTAATTATATGTATAAGATCTAATCTTATACTACCATTTCAGGATCTTTAATACAAAAAATATATACTTTAGATCTGAAAATAAAAATCACATCGATCTCATCGATGCTGAAATTCTAGATCTAACTATTAGATCTACATGGGAATCAAAATAAGTTAGAGATCGTTACCAAATAAATTTTGATCTTGATCTTCTCTGGTCCAATAGTTTGAGAGGGTGTTTTTCAGGTCACTCATAGCCACACAAAGTCATCTGACCTCTATAGAAAACTCCACACGAAGACTGGCACAGATCAGGGGCTCAGAGATGCTAGTCTGCAAACAACTTCGATAGCTGATCTCTTCTTCTACAAGCATCTTGGATGCTCCAAAGTGATAGAAGATCTAGAGGAGGAAGAGAGGAGGAGGAGAAGAGGCTCTAAAAATAAAAAAAAAAATCATAAGAGAATTGATTATGGGATGTCCAAGAGAGTGGTCCCCTTTTTATAGACTAGGAATTGGGACTTTCCAAGAAAGGATGCCATGAATCAATGCCAAAACTTCCTTTTGGTACCTCAAAAAATTTTAGAAAAATTATTAGGATGTGGAGAAGAATCTGAAGTCTCACACACCAAAGGATTCTTTAAAAAAAAAGAAAAAAATAATATAGCTCCAATAATATACCATATATAAAAAATTTCTTTCCTAGTCTGCATCTTATCTCTAATTCGAATCACATTCGAATTAGATAAAAGATAATATTATGACTCATCATGCCAAAAATTACAACCCAAATCTAATTAGGTGTGGAGAAATTGGCATGGATCTAGATGTGGTGCAAAAGATAAGGATAGAGTCCTAGTCTGACTTGGACTCTTCATTTCTAATTCAATTCTAATCCAAATCAAATTTGGATTGAAATTACTGATAGAAATGAACCTAATCTAATTAAAAATCTAAATATCTCATTAAATTCTTAACCTAATTAGGGATTAATCGAGTCCAAATCCTGATCGAATCAGGATCAAATTTTTCTTGTAATCGGATTTGATCATATCAATCCCAATCTGAGTCGAACTGAATCTAATTTAAATAGACTTATTCCAAAACTCTTTACTTAATCAAATTGATTTAATTAATAATATAATTATTAATTAATTCTTCATAAATGATAGAGTTTCAGTCCCAATGAAACTCTCCCATAGAGTCTTAGTCCAAGTAGGACTCTTCACTAAAGTCACAATCCAATTGGACTCTTCAACCATCAGATCTGACTAAATCTTCTAATGTGTGTGACTCTATAGGTTCGAACTTAAGCTGATAGTATAGAAATATATTTTTATATCAATCAATATAACCATCTAGCAATGATGACCCAACGATCGGATAGGTCGAAGTGTTGCAAAGCAACCTTCTAGAACCTACTGGCGTATGGTTACCGTGTAATTCATCCTTTTGATCCAAATGCTCAAGGTGACGTAAGATTTAACTGTCAACCCTAATTAAGTCAACTACATTATATTTCAACCTATCAAATCCATCTCATGAATTACTCTAGCCAAGATTTTGCTAAATTGAAATACACTGATGCAAATCTCCTACCAATTCAAAGGGGTCAATTCTATCTTGACTCACACGCCGACTTAATAAGTACTTGACTGTACCCAGTATCCTTCCATCACTAAGTTAGAAATTCAGATGGTCCAGTACTAAAGTACAGTGAGTTGCTTATAAGTCACTATGGTGGTCTCAGGTCAGAGGGACACTTATACCCATACCCTTCACAAGCTACTCTTGACAGCAGAGTGCTCGACATATGGTTATGTTCGATGTGAATGTACTCCTACATTCCATCTGCATGCTATAACAGTATCTCCACACTTCATGGTTAAGAGGACAACCAACTCATATGGTACACAATGACCTATACTTGATATCGCTATCATTTTAGTAATAGCGTATCATTTGGTCACGAATATTTTTAAGAACTTAACGATAAATCCTCCTTTGTGAATTAATAATAGTCCTAAGGACTTCATTACAATACAGGAGTTCAAAGATAGTCAATTTGTAATAAAAATATCAAATAATTTTTATTAATAAAAATTTATATATAATTTACAAGATGAGCACAATCGTCTAACGATTGGCTTTGAGACATATTTGTTGTGATCCAGGTAGTGTGCCCAAGGCCCAGGGGACCAAGGCTAAGGCCAAGGTCCATCATTCATGAGGGCTTCATGGAGGCTCTAGGGCTAGTTCGGCCCTAGGTTGAAAGGCTGTGGGCCTTTCGGGTTCTTGAGGTCTAGGTTATGTGGGCCTCAAGGGACCAACTCTTTATGGGCTAGGTCTAGGCCCAGGATAGGTGAAATTAGATCGAGTCATGGGTGTACATGGGCTTGGGTTAACCTAATCTCCCATAGAGTTGGTCAAGGGACTTTTGGGTTTGGGTCACTTGACCCTGTGTTTATATATACATGCACTGTATAGGTTTGATTAAGCAAAAGGAATACAAAACTCTTTCTCCCAAGTCTCTCTCTCTCTTCTCTCTCTCTCTTCAGCTATTTTCCATGCCCCAGGAGCAAGAAACCCTGTGGTTTCTTGCCGCCAGGTCCATAAAAGGAAAGAAAAGCAGGGGAGGCGCTAGCCCCTCCCCCTTTGTGCCGCCACCCACTTTTGTCCCTTCCTCTCTTGCAGCCATGCAAACATCAGGTCCAGGATCTAAAATATCTTGAGAAGAGGTTGGTACAAGTTTTTCTCAGATCTGGAGTTGATCTGAGGTCGTTTGAGGTGCGGGTGAGATCTCCATCAACAGATCTACAGGAAAGGCTGCAGCAGGACAGATCTACAAGGTCTGGTTCTATCTACCTTCTTCCCTATCTAGAATATCCTGATTTGAGATCTATGAATTGAAAGACCTCGGTCCAGGCCTGATCTGGTTGGGTATCATATCTTGGATTTTTTAAAGGTGATCTTAGAGGCATTCTTCATCTGGAATAAAAGGCTGACGAAGAAGACAGCAACCAGGCTGATGTCGTCAAGGGCCTTCAATCGAGTCCAGAAGTCTCCAGATTTGTTCGTTGCTGATTTTGCTACACCCAAGGTCCATGGAAGAAGCCAGGATCATGCTCCAATAGTTGGTATCAGAGCTACGGTGGTGAGGAAGCGGTTCCAAGCACGAGAAGTTAAAGATCCCAAGTGCTGAAAATTTTTAGCAAGGTACCATCAAGGTATATTCTACACTTCTTGATTTTATATTGCTTGTTTGGCTTGGATCCAGTCATGGGCAGCAATATGAAGGTCGATTTGGAGAAGTTTGATGGCAAGAAAATTTTTTTCATGTGAAAAATCCGGATGGAGGATCTTCTGGTGCAAGCAGATCTGGATCAGGCTTTGGATGAGAAGCCTGAGGGAATGACAGATAGATAGTGGGCATCGTTGGAGAAGAAAGCATGCTCGGTGATCAGAGGATGTTTGGCGGATGCGGCATTGTATTCAGTGCTGGAAGAAAAGACCCCGAAGGGCCTTTGGTCGAGGTTGCACACCATGTATATGGGGAAGAATATATGCAACAAGCTAATGCTAAAGAAGAGGTTGTACGGTCTTCAGATGCAGGAGGGATCTGATGTGATTGGCCACATTCAGAGGTTCGACCAATTGTGCACGGAGTTGATGAATATCAGGGTGAAGCTGGATGAGGAGGACAAGTCCCTGTTGCTTTTGTGTTCGCTGCTAGGATCATATGACTCTTTGGTGACTACACTGCTCTACGGCAAGGAGACTCTGGAATATGAGGACATGGTCTTGGTGCTGAGGTCTAATGAGCAAAGAAAAAAGTTGACCAGAGATCAAGCTCCCCAGGAGGGTTTGGCAGTAGGGGAGAGGACAGGTAGAGGCAGAGGCAGAAGCAAGTCCAGGGGGCGGTCCAAGTCCAGGAAGGGAAAGAAAGAGATGAAATGCTTCAAGTGCAACGAGTTCGGGCACTTCAAGCGAGAATGTCCACTATGGAAGAGCAAGAAGGGAGAAAGAAGTGGCTCAGAATCAATGAGTGCAGTTGCTGGGCAGCAGGTGGAGGATGATCTACTTGTGGTATCAGATGGTCACAAGCATTACACAGAGGAGTGGACACTAGACTCTGCATGCCCACATCACTACACACCACACAGGTCTTGGTTTGCGACATACACCAAGACAGATGAGGGATCAGTGACTCTAGGCGACAATCATCCTTGCAAGGTGGCTGGGATAGGGACAGTCAGGGTGAGGATGTTTGATGGGATTGTGAGGACATTGACAAATGTAAAGCACATCCCGGAGCTAGAAAAGAATCTGGTGTCACTAGGCTACTTGGAGCGCAGTGGATACAGCTTCAGCAGTAGGGCTAGAAGCGGAGTACTGAACATCTCCAATGGAGCTATGGTAGTGATGAGAGACAGGAGGTTGGACAATAATCTCTATTGCATGAAGAGATCTATGGTGATCGAAGAGTCTGATGCAGCAGTTGCAGCACAGGACCAGCAGGGGGCTTACAGGATGTGGCACTACCGCCTAGGCCACATGGGTGACTAGGGGCTGAGGGAGTTGAGCAAGAGAGGACTCATCTCTGATCTGGAGGATGGTGCTACAGGGGAGATCTGTGAGCCTTTCCAGATGGAAAAGCAGAGGAGAGTCCAGTTCAACATCAGTACAACCTGTAGTGCAGCCCATCTGGAGTTAGTACACACGGATGTATGGGGACCAGCCCCAGTTTCAGCTAGGAATGGGGCCAGATACTTCATGACCCTGATTGATGATTTCTCAAGGAAACTCTGGATTTACTTCATGAGAGAGAAGTCTGAGGTCTTCACCAAGTTCAAAATCTGGAGAGCTGAGGTGGAGAAGGAGCAGGGGAGAAGCATGAAGTGTCTGAGGTCAGACAATGGCGGGGAGTACACCAGCAGAGAGTTCCAGGACTACTGTGAGGAGTGTGGGATCAGGAGACACTTCTCAGTTAAGGAGACTCCACAGCAGAATAGGGTGGCCGAGAGGATGAACAGAACACTTCTAGAAAAAGCACGATGCATGAGGCTGCAGGCAGGGCTTCCAAAGGAGTTCTGGGTTGACACAGTAGATGCAGCGGGTTACTTGGTCAATCGATCACCTCACACTAGGTTGGATGGCAGGCTTCCAGAGGAGGTGTGGTCTGGGAGGACAGTTGGGCTGGGCCATCTACGGGTATTTGGGTGCACGGCCTATGTGCACATTGGAGCTGGTGAGCGGAGCAAGCTAGATGCCAGATCATGCAAGATGGTGTTTCTAGGCTATTCGCGAGGAGTTAAGGGATACAGGCTGTGGGATCCCTTGGAAAAGAAAGTCATCATTAGTCGGGATGTGACTTTTGATGAGGAGTCAGTCCTACGGAGGCGAGCAGGCATGGAGGAGCAGCAGGAGTAGGAGGAGGTCCAGCAGGGTGCTGCTGGACAGCTTACCTCTTTTATTTTGCCTCTTGCAGGTACTATGAGAGGACATGACATTCAGGTGGAGAACCTACCTAAGGTGTCTCCCCAGGTGGAGAGGACTCGAACAGATGATCGAGGTGGAGAGGTCCAGCAGAAGCGAGGTGGATCGAGGACTGATATCGATGTTGCCCTACACAAGCCCAAGAGGACCATCAGGCAACCGGACCGATATGGCTTCGAGGAGATGCTGTCATATGCCCTGGTGACAGCAAATGGAGACCCATATATGTATCAAGAGGCTATTGAGAGCCAGGACAGAGAGCGGTGGGTCCAGACGATGTCCGAGGAGATGCAGTCTCTCCACCAGAACCAGACGTGGTGATTGGTGCAGTTGCCACAGGGAAAGAGGCCCATTGGCTGCAAATGGGTCTACAGTCGCAAGGAAGGGCCTTCAGAGCAGGGAGGTATCAGATTCAAGGCAAGGTTAGTGGCCAAGGGATACTCCCAGAAGGAAGGCATCGACTTCAGCGAGGTCTTCTCTCCCATCGTCAGACATACTTCCATCAGAGTGTTGCTGAGCATTGTAGCAGCTCAGGATTTAGAGCTGAAGCAGATGGATGTCAAGACGGCGTTCCTCCATGGGCATTTGGAGGAGAGGATTTACATGGAGCAGCCACCCAGTTTCAGGAATCCAGGATCAGAGGAAAAGGTTTGTTTGTTGCAGAAGTCACTGTACGGGCTGAAGCAGTCGTCGAGGCAATGGTACAAGCGGTTCGACTCCTATGTGTGCAGCATTGGACTTTCCAGGTGCGAGTTTGATCCCTGTGTTTATGTTCAGTCTCTTGAGGATGGTTCTAGGGTGTTCCTACTCTTGTATGTGGATGACATGCTTATAGCATGCAAGAGTAGGAAGGTTGTGTAGGATCTGAAGGCATCCTTATCTCGGGAGTTTGAGATGAAGGATTTGGGCCCTGTAAGGAAGATCCTAGGCATGGAGATTTTCAGAGATTGAGCCCGGAGGGTGCTGCATCTATCTCAGGGGGGCTATATACAGAAGGTCTTAGAGAGGTTTGGGATGAAGGGAGCAAAGCCGGCGGAGCTGCTACTTGCCGGTCACTTCAGACTCTCGAAGACCATGGTGCCACAGACTGAGGTGGAGGCTCAGGAGATGGAGACGGTCCCTTATGCTTCAGGAGTTGGGAGCTTGATGTATGCGATGGTCTGTTGTAGGCTAGACATCGCTCATGCAGTGAGTCAGGTTAGCAGGTTCATGGCGCAGCCTGGCAGGGAGCACTGGAGAGCTCTGAAGTGAATATTCAGATACCTGATGGGTTCAGTTGGAGTTGGCATCTGCTACGGATAGTGAGGAGGTACAGTGGGATACTCTGACATATCCAGGGAGGCACAGGGGCTGATTGGCGGTTATGTAGATGCAGACTTCAGTGGAGATGTGGATACCCGGAGGTCTACGACAGGCTTCATCTTTAGCCTGTATGGAGGTCCTATTTCATGGAGATCGAGTCTGCAGCCTATCACGGCCCTATCCACTACAGAGGCGGAATACATCGGGCTGATAGAAGCAGCTAAGGAGGCAATTCGGCTGAAGGATTTGTTGATGGAGATGGGCCTTACTCAGGAGGCCATTAGAGTGTGCTGTGACAGCCAGAGTGCACTTCTACTAGCACAAAACTCAATCTATCATGCAAGGACAAAGCACATCGACATTCGGTATCATCGGATCATGGAGCTTGTGGAGGATGGCGAGGTGGAGCTGGTAAAGGTACACACCAAGGAGAACCCAGCTGATACACTTATGAAGGTACTTCCACAGGACAGCTTTCAGAGATGTGTTAGCTGATTCGGCTGATGGACAGAGTGGAGTTGGTTAAGGCCTTGGGACACCAAGGTAAAGATTGTTGTGATCCAGGTGGTGTGCCCAAGGCCCAGGGGACCAAGGCTAAGGCCAAGGTCCATCATTCATGAGGTCTTCATGGAGGCTCTAGGGCTAGTTTGGCCCTAGGTTGAAAGGCTGTGGGCCTTTCGGGTTCTTGAGGTCTAGGTTATGTGGGCCTCAAGGGACCAACTCTTTATGGGCCAGGTCTGGGCCCAGGATAGGTGAGATTAGGTCAAGTCATGGGTGTACATGAGCTTGGGTTAACCTAATCTCCCATAGAGTTGGTCAAGGGAGTTTTGGGTTTGGGTCACTTGACCCTGTGTTTATATATACATGCACTGTATAGGTTTGATTAAGCAAAAAGAATACAAAACTCTTTCTCTCAAGTCTCTCTCTCTCTTCTCCCTCTCTCTCCAGCTATTCTCCATGCCCCAGGAGCAAGAAACCCTAGGGTTTCTTGCCGTCAGGTCCATAAAAGGAAAGAAAAGCAGGGGAGGCGCTAGCCCCTCCCCCTTTGTGCCGCCACCCACTTTTGTCTCTTCCTCTCTTGCAGCCACCCAAACATCTAGTCCAGGACCTGGAATCTCTTGAGAAGAGGTTGGTACAAGTTTCTCTCAGATCTGAAGTTGATCTGAGGTCGTTTGAGGTGCGGGTGTGATCTCCATCAACAGATCTACAGGAAAGACTGCAGCAGGACAGATCTGCAAGGTCTGGTTCTATCTACCTTCTTCCCTATCTAGAACATGCCAATTTAAGATCTACAAATTCAAAGACCTCGGTCCAGGCCTGATCTAGTTGGGTACCAGATCTTGGATTTTTTAGAAGTGATCTTAGAGGCGTTCTTCATCTGGAACGAAAGGCTGACGAAGAAGACAGCAACCAGGCTGATTTCGTCAAGGGCCTTCAATCGAGTCCAGAAGTCTCCAGATTTGTTCGTTGCTGGTTCTGCTGCACCCAAGGTCTGTGGGAGGAGCCAGAATCATGCTCCAATAATATTTTTCAATAACTCCCACTTAGACTAAAGCCAATCGGTATAGTATCATATACCCATCTTCGATTTGTGGTCATCAAACTTCTTGATTTTGAGAGCTTTAATAAATAGGTCGGTCAGGTTCTTCCTCCCATCGATCTTCTGAAGGTCGACGTCACCTTAATCCACAATCTCTCGGATAAGATGATAACGGTGCAGAATATGTTTAGTGCGCTGATGGGATCTCGGCTCCTTAGCTTGAGCAATGGCTCCAATATTGTCGCAGTACAACAAGACAGGGCCATCAACGGAGGGTGCCACTCCGAGCTCGTCGATGAACATTCACAACTATACAGCTTCCTTCGCAACATCGGATTCTATGATATACTCTGCTTCGCAAACAAAGTCTGCCACAGTATTCTGCTTCAAATTTTTTCAGCAGATTGCTCCATCATTTAAGATAAAAATATAACCCGACACACTCTTACTATTATCATGGTCTGACTAAAAGCTGGAGTCGGTGAACCTTACAAGTTTCAAGTCAGTTTCACCATACACAAGCCACTGGTCCTTAGTATTTCTTAAATATTTAAGAATGGTCTTTATGACCTTTCAGTCATTTTCTCCTGGATCAGACTGGTATCTACTCACTACCCCTAATGAGTATGTCACATCTGGTCTCGTACATACATGGCATACATAATAGAACCCACTGCTGAAGCATATGGAACTCTACTCATACACTCTCTCTCTTGAGGAGTTGTCGGACAATCTTCTTTCGAAAGAAAAATTCTTTGGCCTATCGGAAGATAGCCTTTCTTGGAATTCTCTATACTGAATCATTTCACTATGGCATCTATGTACGTGGATTGAGAAAGTTTGAGTAGTCTCTTAGATCTATCCCTATAGATCTTCATCTCTAGGATGTAGGCTGCTTCTCTCAGATCCTTCATGAAGAATTATGACGATAGCCAAACTTTTATTTTCTAAATGTAGGGACATCATTTTCAATTAAGAGAATGTTATCCACATACAACATAAGAAATATAATTATTGAACCATTTTCTCACTTATATATGCAGGGTTCCTCTTCGTTCCTAGTGAAGCCATACATTCTGATCACCTTATCAAAACGTATGTTCCAACTCTGAGATACTTGCTTCAATTCATAAATAGATCTCTGAAGCTTGCACACTTTGAACTCATCTGTGGATATGAACCTTTCAGGTTGTATCATATACACCACTTCATTCAACTCTCCATTTAGGAAAGCTGTCTTCACATTCATTTGCCAAACTTCATAGTCCAAGTATGCTGCTATCGCAAGTATGATCCGAATGGATTTAAGCATTACCACAGAAAAAATATCTCGTCATAGTCAATACTATAATGCTGATGATAATCCTTGGCAACCAAACAAACTTTATAGGTCTCCACTTTTTTGTTTGCACCCCTCTTCCCCTTGAAGACCCACTTACACCCTATGGATTTAATCCCTTCAGGTGGGTCAACTAATGTCCATACATCGTTGACCATCATGAACTCTATTTTGAATTTTATGGCTTCAAGCTATTTATTAGAGTCAGACCTCTGTATCACATCCATGTAGGTAATCAGATCCTCATCGTTCTCGTCGAGTTAGACAGGATCTCCATCCCGAACCAAGAAACTTAAGTATCTATCCGGCTGATGCGGTACTCTATCAGATCGCCTTAAGGATGTTGGTTCATTGGGCTCCAGATTTGATCTCATCAAATTTGGTTCAGATTCAATCATTGGTGTCAGTTCTTCTACCTATTGAACTTCGTCAAGCTCGATTTTAGAGACACTTATTCCTTCACTAAGAAATTACTTTTTCAAAATATGTACCTTACTGCTGACAAACACCTTTTGTTTAGCAGGCAGGTAAAAGTAATATCCTCTCATTTTCTTGGGGTACCCTATAAAATTTTACTTATTGGACCTAGGACTGAGTTTGTCAATTTGTAATCATTTAACATAAGCCGAACACCTCCAAACCCTAAAGTAAGAGTGGTTCGGCCTACGTCCTGACCATATCTCATATGGTGTCTTACTAACTGACTTGCTCGAAGCATTATTGAGCACAAGACAGGCTGTTTCAAGTGCATATCCCCAAAAGGAGATCGACAGAGTTGCAAATCCTATTATGGATCGAACCATGTCCAATCATGTTTGATTCTTCCTTTCTAAGATGCCATTATACTGTGGTATCCCTGGAGGGGTCCACTAGGAGAGAATCCCATTCTCTCCTAGATATGTCAGAATTCACTGAAAAGGTATTCACCTCCTCAGTCAGATCGAAGAATTTTAATATTTTTTTTAATTTATTTTTCTACTTCATTATGGAATCGTTTGAACATTTCAAATGATTCGGACTTATGTTTCATCAAGTAGATGTACCCATACCTAGATAGGTCGTTTGTGAATGTAATGAAGTAGCTGTACCCTCCGCTGGCACACGTGCTCATGGGTCTACATACATCAATATGTATCAGATCCAGCACATTACTGGCTGGTTCATCTTTTTCTGTAAAAGATGATTTGGTCATCTTTCCAACCAAACAAGACTCACAGGTAGGTAATGATTCATAATCATCTTTATCAAAAATTTCTTCTTGAGCTAACCTGTTCATCCTGTTCTTGTTGATATGACCTAGCCTACAATGTCAAAGGTAAGCATCCATGACATCATCTATTCTAAGGCATTTATTTGAAATGTACATTACATTAGGCCTAGATACAACATAGATACCATTGTTCAACTGTCCATGTAAAATTGTAACACCATTCAAAATAATATCACAAAAATTTTTTTTTTTGATATTTCATAATTGAAATTGGCCAAAAGATCTACAAAAATAATATTTAAAAATAAATTAGGATAATAATGATACTTATTAAGAATAATATACTGAGATTCGAATACAAGCTTGATGATTTCTAAAGCTAGAACTAGAACTAATCTTTCATCTCCAACATTCAGGAATCTCTCACTTTCTCCAAATCTCCTAGTGACCTAAAGACCCTACAATGAATTACAAATATGAATAGGACTTCCAATATCCAATACCCAAGTCATTGTATCTATAAAAGAGAAGTTACAAGGTGTTATCACATAAGTACCTTGTCCAGCAACTCATTGCTTCTTTTTCTTTGGCCTGTTCGAATCAAGGAAAGCAATATATTGAGGATAGTTTCTCTTCCAGTGACCCTGCTTCTTGCAAAAGAAGCACTCTGTCTAACTTTGATCAGCCTTAAACTTGAGTTTTTAGGACTGACTCCCAGCACCAGGCACCTTCTTATTCTTCTTTTTTTTTCTTTCTTAAAGGGACAACGACTACCCGCAAAAGATCCTCCCACTAGATTCACTGTCTCCTTGTGGAGGTGGTGATCCTTCTCAAAAGTCTGTAGCAATCCCAACAGACCATGGTAGTTGACTATAGGCTTCATCATTCTGAAATGACTGAGGAATGGCAGGTAGGACTTGGGTAGAAAGTTCAAGATCGCATCCTTCCCTAGCTGTTCATGCAAAGAGAAGTCGAGTTTGCTCAATTTTTTAATCTGCTCGATCATGTACAATACATGATCGGTAACATATGCACCCTCCCTCATCCAGGAATTAAAAATGATGCAACTAGTCTTGTGCCGCTCAACATCGTCAGGAGTACCAAAGGAATCTCTCAACACTTGAAGCATTTTCTCTGGCTGAGCTTCTTCAAACTTCTGACTGAACTCATCATTCATGGAGGCCCGCATGATGCAACGAATCATGGTGCAGTTGTTGAGCCACTTCAAATAAGTATCTTGGATTGCTCCTCAGGCATTAGGAGCAGGCTCCTCAGGTGCTAGATTCGTTATTACATAAAAGATCCGCTCGTGCTCCAAGACAATCTTTAACTTTCGATATCAATTATCAAAATTCAATCTGGTAAGCTTCTCACTGTCCAACAATGATCGGAGCGACAAGTTTGAGATCATATCTACACACACAAAAAAAGTATAAAATCTAATTAGTATATAAATTTATTAATCCTAAAGACGGAATTTAGTCTAAAGGTTCTCCCATTATTTTATATGAATTGGTAGTCTTTACCTCCAATTCGAAGAATTATCTTAATTTCTTAGCGGGTATTAGAATCCACACAGATTATATATAAGCTCAAGAATGACTCGATCAACCCAAATGCACCTATGGATAGGTTTTTAATCAATTATTTTTTCAAACAACTTCTAGTATTTAATTAGCCCCATATTTCATTTCAGTAGGTGATGGGCCTCCACTGAAAGTTCTGGTTAGGTTAAACCATTAATATGAACCTACTCAGTGATTCTACCTAATGAATGATCAGGCTCAAGGATGGCTCAGTCAACCCAACCATCATCACATAGTTTAACAGAGTCATCATATGATGAATGATAATTTCATTATTCAAAGAGGACACCAGACGAATGGCGCCTGCAATGTCAATTAGAAATAATGGACCCATTATCACTCACCTTATAGACGGCTATGATCTAGTTATCATCATAACCAGCTCATTTTAGGGATATAATAATTTAGAGGGTTTAATCAACTTAGAGAAGAGAGAAGAGAAGAAAAGATCAATCAGTAGACCATAATCCTCCTACTGACTTCACCAAGTCACTGAATTGGGTTAAGTCATACTAATTGAACTGGCACCAAGATCAGTCACACTGATCAACCTTAATGGCATGGGCTAACTCAAATTACTTAGCGATCTAATCAAAATTTAGTTCACCAAATTGGCCAAATAAGTGAGATCGATGAGAGGGTCTGCTAATCTTGCCTTAAACACCATCAAAATAGTCAGATAAGCCGCTCTTAATTAAAAACCATCGGTCGAAATGTCAAACTTACCTTAAACACCAATTGGTTGGCTAGTTTTGATGTAACTAATCTAATGATTCGGGTTCAACCATTGAGCCACAATCAAGGTCCATTTGGTCTAATCAAAGATATGAACTTGACTATCTACAACTATTGTACTAGAGAAACCCTCATTAATCTAATTCAATATTTGGTTAGACTTAATCAATTTCTCTATATGGTTAATCAATTTTTTGATTCTAACCTTAGGTCTAACCCAATTAAAGAGAAGGACCTGATTTGAGCTAACCCATGCCCCATGTTTTATACAATGTCATTAGATCTAAATCACAATCCTAGATCTAATCAGCTTGATACTTAATTCTCAATTAAGTTTTGCATCAACATGGTTAAGATTTTAAAAATAATTTTTTATGTAAATTTTTTACACCAAATCATAAAATTTTTTAGATCAAATCTAAATTTTTATAATTTTAAATTAAAATAATTTTAATTAAACAAGATTAGATGTAACTGACTATCTTCGCAACTTGCATCACATACAACAATACCTAAGGTTTCAAGATCTAGGGTTTTGCAAGAAAGTAAATTTTTTTTTTCACTTTCTTCTTCATGGGACCTCACAGTGGCACCCCTACATGCCATGAAGATCACCCTGTTGAATGGGAGGAGAGGGTCATTAAACCCTACTTGCTCCTATGACCGGACGGCCTGATGATTATCCAATCCGAGTACTTTGCTACTCAAAATATCTAATCTAAATAAATAATAATCAGATTAAAAAATAAAATAATTTAGATCTAATAAAAATTATAAATAATTAGATCTAATAATAAAAAAAAAATAGATCTAAAGTCATATTAACTCATATCAAATCAACCTGGCTCTGATACTAGTTGAAGAAAATTTGTGGTAGTGCAGTACATACAATTTTAAAATTTTATGTAGTAGAAATAATAGATTAAATAATTTAATCCTAATCATATATATAAGATCTAATCTTAAACTATCAAATCAAAATCTTTGATATAAAAAATATATATTTTAGATCTAAAAATAAAAATTATATCGATCTCATCGATACTGAAATTTTAAATCTAACTATTAGATCTACCATAGGAATCAAAACAAGTTAGAGATCATTATCAAAAAAATTTTGATCTTGATCTCCTCTGATCCAATAGTTGGAGAGGGTGTTCCTCATGTCACTCATAGCCACACAAAGTCATCTGGCCTCTATAGAAAAATCCACATGAAGACTGGCACAGATCAGGGGCTCGAAGATGCTAGTCTGCGAACAACTTCAACAGCTGATCTCTTTCTTCTTCTACAAGCACCTTGGATATTCTAAAGTGATAGAAGATCTAGAGGAGAAAGAGAGGAGGAGGAGAAGAGGCTCTAAAAAAAAATCTACAAGAGAATTGATTATGGGATGTCCAAGATAGGGGTCCCCTTTTTATAGACTAGGAATTGGGACTTTCCAAGAAAGGGTGCCATGAATCAACACCAAAACTTTCTTTTGATATCCCAAAAAATTCTAAAAAATTTATTAAGATATGAAAAAGAAATCTAAAGTCTCACAAGCTAAATAATTATTCATAAAAAATAATAAAAAAAATAATATGGCTCCAATAATATACCATATATGAAAAATTCCTTTTCTAGTCTGCATCTTATCTCTAATTCAGATCGCCTTCGAATTAGGTAAGAAATAATATTATGACTCATTAGCTATAGCTGATGACCCTTATTGGATCCTCTCTCAGAATATCAAAAATCATAATCCAAATCCAATTAGGCATGGAGAAATTGGCATGGATCCAGATGTGGCACAAAAGATAAGGATAGAGTCCTAGTCTGACTTGGACTCTTCATTTCTAATTCAATTCTAATCTAAATCAAATTTGGATTGAAACCACTAATAAAAATTAACCTAATCCAATTAAAAATATAAATATCTCATCAAATTTCTAACCCAATTAGGATTTAGTTGAGTCCAAATCCTGATCGAATTAGGATCAAATTTTTCTAGTAATCGGATTTGATCATATCAATCCTAATCTGAGTCAAACTGAATCTAATTCAATTAGACTTATTTGAGAACTTTTTACTCAATCAAATTGAGTCAATTAGTAATATAATTACTAATTAATTTTTCATAAATAGTAGAGTTCCAATCCTAGTGGGACACTCTCACAGAGTCCTAGCCCAAGTAGGACTATTCACCTGAGTCACAATCTAATTGGACTCTTCAGCCATCAGATCTGACCAAATCTTCTCATGCGTGTGGGTTCGAACTTAAGCCGATAGCATAGGAACACCTTTCATACTAATTGATGTAACCATCTAGTAATGATGATCCGACGACTGGATAGGTCGAAGTGTTGCAAAGCAACCTTCTAGAACCTACTGACATATGGTTATCGTGTAATTCATTCTTTTGATCCAAATGCTCAAGGTGACATAGGGTTTAATTATCAACCCTAATTAAGTCAATCATATTATATTTCAACCTTTCAAATTTATTTTATGGATTACTTGACCAAGGTTTTGCTAAATTAAAATACATTGATGCATATCTTTTACTAATTTGAGGGGTCAATTCCATCTTGACTCACACACCGACTTGATAAGTACTTGACTGCACTCAGTATTCTTCCATCACTAAGTTAAAAACTTAGATGGTCCGATACTAAAATACAGTGAGTTGCATACAAGTCACCATGATGGTCTCAGGTCAGAGGTGTTGTGATCCAGGTGGTATGCCCAAGGCCCAGGGGACCAAGGCTAAGGCCAAGGTCCATCATTCATGAGGGCTTCATGGAGGCTCTAGGGCTAGTTGGGCCCTAGGTTGAAAGGCTGTGGGCCTTTCGGGTTCTTGAGGTCTAGGTTATGTGGGCCTCAAGGGACTAACTCTTTATGGGCCAGGTCTGGGCCCAGGATAGGTGAGATTAGGTCGAGTCATGGATGTACATGGGCTTGGGTTAACCTAATCTCCCATAGAGTTGGTCAAGGGAGTTTTGGGTTTGGGTCACTTGACCCTGTGTTTATATATACATGCACTGTATAGGTTTGATTAAGCAAAGAAATACAAAAACCCTTTCTCCCAAGTCTCTCTCTCTCTTCTCCCTATCTCTTCAGCTATTCTCCATGCCCCAAGAGCAAGAAACCCTAGGGTTTTTTGCCGCCAGGTCCATAGAAGGCAGGAAAAGCAGGGGAGGCGCTAGGGTTTTGAGCCCCTCCCCCTTTGTGCCGCCAACCATATTGCCTCTCCCTCTCTTGCAGCCACCCAAACATCAGGTCCAGGACTTAAAATCTCTTACTATGAGGTTGGTATAAGTTTCTCTCAGATCTGGAGTTAATCTGAGGTCGTTTGAGGTATAGGTGAGATCTCCATCAACAGATCTACAGGAAAGGCTGCAGCAGGATAGATCTACAAAGTCTGGTTCTATCTATCTTTTTTCCTATCTAGAATACCTCGATTTGAGATCTACAAATTAAAAAACCTCAGTCCAGGCCTGATCTGGTTGGGTACCAGATCTTGGATTTTTTAGAGGTGATCTTAGAGGCATTCTTCATCTGGAATGAAAGGCTGACGAAGAAGACAGCAACCAGGCTGATTTCATCAAGGGCCTTTGATCGAGTCCAAAAGTCTTCAAATTTGTTCGTTGCTAGTTTTGCTACACCTAAGATCCATGGGAGGAGCCAGGATCGTGCTGCAATAGTTGGTATCAGAGCCACAGTGGTGAGGAAGTAGTTCCAAGCACGAGAAGTTAAAGATCCCAAGTGCTGAAAATTTTCAGCAAGGTACCATCAAGGTATATTCTACACTTCTTGATTTTATATTACTTGTTTGGCTTGGATCCAGTCATGGGCAGCAATATGCAGGTCAATTTTGAGAAGTTTGATGGCAAGAAAAATTTTTTCATGTGGAAAATCTGGGTGGAGGATCTTCTGGTGCAAGCAGATCTGGATCAGGCTTCGGATGAGAAGCCTGAGGGAATGACAGATAGATAGTGGGCATCATTGGAGAAGAAAGCATGCTCGGTGATCAGAGGATGTTTGGCGGATGTGGCGTTGTATTCAGTGCTGGAAGAAAAGACCCTGCAGGGCCTTTGGTCGAAGTTGCACACCATGTATATGGGGAAGAATATGTGCAACAAGCTAATGCTGAAGAAGAGGTTGTACAGTCTTCGGATGCAGGAGGGATCTGATGTGATTGGCCACATTCAGAGGTTCGACTAGTTGTGCACGGAGTTGATGAATATCGGGGTGAAGCTGGATGAGGAGGACAAGTCTCTGTTGCTTTTGTGTTCGCTGCCAAGATCATATGACTCTTTGGTGACTACACTGCTCCATGACAAGGAGACTCTAGAATACGAGGACATGGTCTCGGTGCTGAGGTCTAATGAGCAAAGGAAAAAGTTGACCAGAGATCGGGCTCCTCAGGAGGATTTGGCAGTAGGGGAGAGGACAGGTAGAGGCAGAGGCAGAAGCAAGTCCAGGGGGCGGTCCAAGTCCAGGAAGGGAAAGAAAGAGATGAAATGCTTCAAGTGCAACGAGTTCGGGCACTTCAAGCGAGAATGTCCACTATGGAAGAGCAAGAAGGGAGAAAGAAGTGGCTCAGAATCAGTGAGTGCAGTTGCTAGGCAGCAGGTGGAGGATGATCTACTTGTGGTATCAGATGGTCACAGGCATTATACAGAGGAGTGGACACTAGACTCTGCGTGCTCACATCACTACACACCACACAGGTCTTGGTTTGCGACATACACCAAGACAGATGAGGGATCAGTGACTCTAGGCGACAATCATCCTTGCAAGGTGGCTGGGATAGGGACAGTCAGGGTGAGGATGTTTGATGGGATTGTGAGGACATTGACAAATGTAAAGCACGTCCTAGAGCTGGAAAAGAATCTGGTGTCACTAGGCTACTTGGAGCGCAGTGGATACAGCTTCAGCAGTAGGGCTAGAAGCAGAGCATTAAACATCTCCAATGGAGCTATGGTGGTGATGAGAGGCAGGAGGTTGGACAATAATCTCTATCACATGGAGGGATCTGTGGTAACCAGAGAGTCTGATGCAGCAGTTGCAGCACAGGACCAGCAGGGGGCTTACAAAATGTGGCACTACCGCCTAGGCCACATGGGTGACAAGGGGCTGAGGGAGTTGAGCAGGAGAGGACTCATCTCTGATTTGGAGGATGGTGCTACAGGGGAGATCTATGAGCCTTGCTAGATGGGAAAGTAGAGGAGAGTTCAGTTCAACATCAGTACAACCCGTAGTGCAGCCCCTCTAGAGTTAGTACACACGGATGTGTGGGGACCAGCCCCAGTTTCAGCTAGAAATGGGGCCAGATACTTCATGACCCTGATTGATGATTTCTCAAGGAAACTCTGGATTTACTTTATAAGAGAGAAGTCTGAGGTCTTCACTAAGTTAAAATCTGGAGAGCTGAGGTGGAGAAGGAGCAGGGGAGGAGAGTGAAGTGTCTGAGGTCAGACAATGGCGGGGAGTACACCAACAGAGAGTTCCAGGACTACTATGAGGAGTGTAGGATTAGGAAATACTTCTCAGTTAAGAGAACTCCACAGTAGAATGGGGTGGCCGAGAGGATGAACAGAACACTTCTAGAAAAGGCATGATGCATGAGGCTGCAGGTAGGGCTTCCAAAGGCATTTTGGGTTGACACAGTAGACGCAGCGGGTTACTTGGGCAATCGATCACCTCACACCAGGTTGGATGGCAGGCTTCCAGAGGAGGTGTGGTCTGGGAGGATAGTTGGGCTGGGCCATCTACGGGTATTTGGGTGCATGGCTTATGTGCACATTGGAGCTGGTGAGCGGAGCAAGCTAGACGCCAGATCACGCAAGATGGTGTTTCTAGGCTATCCACGAGGAGTTAAGGGATACAGACTATGGGATCCCTTGGAAAAGAAGGTCATCATTAGTCAGGTTGTGACTTTTGATGAGGAGTCAGTCCTACGGAGGCGAGCAGGCATGGAGGAGCAGCAGGAGCAGAAGGAGGACCAGTAGGGTGCTGCTGGACAGCTTACCTCTTTGGTTTTGCCTCTTGCAGGTACTATTGGAGGACATGACATTTAGGTGGAGAACCTACCTAAGGTGTCTCCACAGGTGGAGAGGACTCGAACAGATGATCGAGGCGAAGAGGTCCAGCAGAAGTGAGCTGGACCGAGGACTGATATCGGTGTTGCCCTACACAAGCCCCAGAGGACCATCAAGCAACCGGACCGATATGGCTTCGAGGAGACGCTGTCATATGCCCTGGTGATAGTGAATGGAGACCCATATATATATTAGGAGGCTATTGAGAGCCAGAACAGAGAGCGGTGGGTCCAGGCGATGTCCGAGGAGATGTAGTCTCTCCACCAGAACCAGACATGGCGATTGGGGCAGTTGCCACAGGGGAAGGGGCCCATTGGCTGCAAATGGGTCTACAGTCGCAAAGAAGGGCCTTCAGAGCAGGGAGGTATCAGATTCAAGGTGAGGTTAGTGGCCAAGGGATACTCCCAGAAGGAAAGCATCGACTTCAGTGAGGTCTTCTCTCCCGTCGTCAGACATACTTCCATCAGAGTGTTGCTGAGTATTGTAGCAGCTTAAGATTTAGAGCTGGAGCAGATGGATGTCAAGACGGCGTTCCTCCATGGGCATTTGGAGGAGAGGATTTACATGGAGCAGCCACCCAGTTTCAGGGATCTAGGATCAGAGGGAAAGGTTTGTTTGTTGCAGAAGTTGCTGTACGGGCTGAAGCAGTCGCTGAGGCAACGGTACAAACGGTTCGACTCCTATGTGCGCAGCATTGGACTTTCCAGATGCGAGTTTGATCCCTATGTTTATGTTCAGTCTCTTGAGGATGGTTCTAGGGTGTTCCTACTCTTGCATGTAGATGACATGCTTATAGCATGCAAGAGTAGGAAGGTTGTGCAGGATCTGAAGGCATCCTTATCTCGGGAGTTTGAGATGAAGGAATTGGGCCCTGCAAGGAAGATCCTAGGCATGGAGATTTTTAGAGACCGAGCCCGGAGGGTGCTGCATCTATCTCAAGGGGGCTACATACAAAAGGTCTTAGAGAGGTTCGAGATGAAGGGAGCAAAGCCAGTGGAGCTGCCACTTGCCGTCACTTCAGACTCTCGAAGACCATTGTTGCCCAGCTATGCAACTCAAGATGGGGGGTGAATTGGGTTTCTAAAAAATTTAAGCTTAACTTGAGACTTATGAAAAATATTTGATAATAGCTAAATAACTAGGGAGAGTAAAGTTAATTCAAGACTAATGGCTAAATGCAAGAATTCACAAGAATAATGGAGAGTTAAAGAAGAGCAATTAGGCACAACACAAACAAAAAGATTTATAGTGGTTCGGTGCCAACCTTGCACCTACATCCACTCCCCAAGCTCCTACTTGGGAATTCCAATCCACTAATCTTGTATGCAACCCGAATACAAATGTCGAAAACTCCGACTCTAGCTATCCCAAGCTAGTCCACTTGTTTCTCGGGTACAAGCCAACCCAATACACTCCGATTCAAGGTTCGGATCAACCTTCCCTTGTTTTGGAACCCTTCCAAAACAAAAATAATAACTCAAATAAAGTATAACAATGAATAGCACAAGTAAGTACAAAGAAAGCTCCTTTAATGAGCGTATAATACATTAAATACACTTTACTCAAAGAGAAGAAGACTCTTTTTGATTTCCTCAAGGTGGTTGGTGACTTGAATGTGCACTTGAGGAGTTGGTGAGCTTGGATTAAAGGCTTCTTGAATGCTTTGAGTGAGCTTTGCTTAGGGCTGAAAAGTTGGCTTGAAATCTCTTTTTCAAAATCTCTCTTCTTACTTTGATTCCCACCTTTTGTCCCTTTTATAGCTTCAAAAAATAGTGAAAAATATTCTGGCTGAAATAGAGCCATTAGACCACATTAAATGAGCATTAAAAGAACTTAAAACGGGTTAAAAACTAGCCGTTGCAGAATAATCCCATCACAGGGGTCGACTCATGGGTGACTCATGCCTGGGGGTCGACTCATGGGTCGACCTTTGTGGAAAAATAGCAGAAAATAAGGTTCTGTAATTGGCCTAAAAACAGCAGGGTCGACTCATGGGTCGACTCATGCTGGGGGTCGACCCATGGGTCGACTCACAGGGTGTGCCAAGTTTGTGCCATCCAAAAATTAGCGTGCCAATCATCTCATATGCCATGAGTCGACTCATGGTCGACTCATATTTTTCAAACATAAATATCTTTCAAAATATAAGTCCAAAAATAATAAAATTTTCATCAATGGATCACAAATCTTTTGTTCTATCTTTGATGCTTTCAAATCAGAGTTTTGATAAAATTATAATTTTGCCCCTGAAGAGCAATAAGTCTTTTTCAAGCGAAAATCATAGTACCCCTTCAAATGCTTTGTAATTATCAAAATCAATCAAGGAGCAACAATCTCCCCCTTTTTAATGATGATAAAATACTTGAACA
>NC_025998.2:92145873-92172879 GCF_000442705.2 Elaeis guineensis | reverse complement strand
ATTGATTAGATCAAAGTAGGGTTAGAGCACCGGGCTCTGATACCACTTGTTGCCCAGCTATGCAACCCAAGAGGGGGGGTGAATTAGGTTTCTAAAAAATTTAAGCTTAACTTGAGACTTATGAAAAATATTTGACAATAGATAAATAACTAGGGAGAGTAAAGTTAATTCAAGACTAATGGCTAAATGCAAGAATTCACAAGAATAATGGAAGAGTTAAAGAAGAGCAATTAGGCACAACACAAACAAAAGGATTTATAGTGGTTCGATGCCAATCTTGCACCTACATCCACTCCCCAAGCTCCTACTTGGGAATTCCAATCCACTAATCTTGTATTCAACCCGAATACAAACATCGAAAACTCTGACTCTAGCTATCCTAAGCTAGTCCACTTATTTCTCGGGTACAGGCCAACCTAATATACTCTGATTCAAAGTTCGGATCAACCTTCCCTTGTTTTGGAACCCTTCCAAAATAAAAATAATAACTCAAACAAAGTATAACAATGAATAGCACAAGTAAGTACAAAGAAAGCTCCATTAATGAGCGTATGATACTTTAAATACACTTTACTCAAAGAGAAGAAGACTCTTTTTGATTTCCTCAAGGTGGTTGGAGACTTGAATGTGCACTTGAGGAGTTGGTGAGTTTGGATTAAAGGCTTCTTGAATGCTTTGAGTGAGCTCTTGCTTAGGGCTGAAAAGTTTGCTTGAAATTCCTTTTTCAAAATCTCTCTTCTTTATTCTTGTTTTTGATTCCCACCTTTTTGTCCCTTTTATAGCTTCAAGAAATAGTGAAAAACATTCTAGGCTGAAATAGAGCCGTTAGACCACATTAAATGAGCATTAAAAGTACTTAAAATGGGTTAAAAATTAGCCGTTGTAGAATAATCCCATCATAGGGGTCGACTCATGGGTCGACTCATGCCTGGGGGTCGACTCATGGGTCGACCTCTGTGGAAAAATAGCAGAAAATAAGGTTCTGTAATTTTTGACCTAAAAACAGCAGGGGTCGACTCATAGGGTCGACTCATGCTTGGGGGTTAACCCCATGGGGTCGACTCACAGGGTGTGCCAAGTTTGTGCCATCCAAAAATTCAGCGTGCCAATCATCTCATATGCCATGAGTCGACTCATGGGTCGACTCATATTTTTCAAACATAAATATCTTTTAAAATACAAGTCCAAAAATAATAAAATTTTCACCAATGGATCACAAATCTTTCGTTCTATCATTTGATACTTTCAAATCAGGGTTTTGGTAAAATTATGATTTTGCCCCTGAAGAGCAATAAGTCTTTTTCAAGCGAAAATTATTAGTACCCCTTCAAATGCTTTGTAATCATCAAAATCAATCCAAGGAGCAACAACCATGGCGCCACAGACTGAGGTGGAGGCTCAGGAGATAGAGACGATCCCTTATTCTTCAGGAGTTGGGAGCTTGATGTATGCGATGGTTTGTTGTAGGCCAGACATCGCTCATGAAGTGAGTCAGGTTAGCAGGTTCATGATGCAGCCTGGCAGGGAGCACTGGAGAGCTCTGAAGTGGATATTCAGATACCTGATAGGTTCAGTTGGAGTTGGCATCTGCTACGAACAGCGGGAGGTGCAGTGAGATACTCTAACATGTCCAGGGAGGCTCAAGAGCTGATTGGCGGTTATGTAGATGCAGACCTCAATGGAGATGTGGATACCCGGAGGTCTACGACAGGCTTCATGTTTAGCCTGTATGGAGGTCCTATTTCTTGAAGATCGAGTCTGCAGCCTATCACGGCCCTATCCACTATAGAGGCGAAATATATCATGCTGACAGAAGCAGCTAAGGAGGCAATTTGGCTGAAGGATTTGTTGACAGAGATGGGTCTTACTCAGGAGGCCATTAGAGTGCACTATGACAGCCAGAGTGCACTTCTACTAGCACAGAACTCAGTCTATCATGCAAGGATAAAGCACATCGACATTCGGTATCATCGGATCAGGGAGCTTGTGGAGGATGGTGAGGTGGAGCTGGTAAAGGTACACACTAAGGAGAATCCAGCTGATGCACTTACGAAGGTACTTCCACGAGATAGCTTTCAGAGATGTGTTGAGCTGATTCGGCTGATGGACAGAGTGGAGCTGGTTAAGGCCTTGGGACACCAAGGTGGAGATTGTTGTGATCCAGGTGGTGTGCCCAAGGCCCAGGGGATCAAGGCTAAGGCCATGGTCCATCATTCATGAGGGCTTCATGGAGGCTCTAGGGCTAGTTGGGCCCTAGGTTGAAAGGCTGTGGGCCTTTCGGGTTCTTGAGGTCTAGGTTATGTGGGCCTCAAGGGACCAACTCTTTATGGGTCAGGTCTGGGCCCAGGATAGGTGAGATTAGGTTGAGTCATGGGTGTACATGGGCTTGGGTTAACCTAATCTCCCAAAGAGTTGGTCAAGAGAGTTTTGGGTTTGGGTCACTTGACCCTGTGTTTATATATACATGCACTGTATAGGTTTGATTAAGCAAAGGAATACGAAAACCCTTTCTCCCAAGTCTCTCTCCCTCTTCTCCCTCTCTCTTCAACTATTCTCCATACCCCAGGAGCAAGAAACCCTAGGGTTTCTTGCTGCCAGATCCATAGAAGGCAGGAAAAGCAAAGGAGGCGCTAGGGTTTTGAGCCCCTCCCCCTTTGTGCCGCCAACCATATTGCCTCTCCCTCTCTTCCAGCCACCCAAACATCAGGTCCAAGACTTGGAATCTCTTTCTATGAGGTTGATACAAGTTTCTCTCAGATCTGGAGTTGATCTGAGGTCGTTTGAGGCACGGGTGAGATCTCCATCAACAGATCTACAGGAAATGCTGCAGCTGGATAGATCTGCAAGGTCTGGTTCTATCTACCTTCTTCCCTATCTAGAATACTCTAATTTGAGATCTACAAATTGGAAGACCTCAGTCCAGGCCTTATCTAGTTGGGTATCAGATCTTGAATTTTTTAGAGGTGATCTTAGAGGCATTCTTCATCTGGAACGAAAGGCTGATGAAGAAGACAGCAAGCAAACTGATTTTGTCAAGGGCCTTCGATTGAGTCCAGAAGTCTCCAGATTTGTTCGTTGCTGGTTCTGCTGCACCCAAGATTTGTGGGAGGAGCCAGAATCATGCTCCAACAAGAGGAATACTTATACCCATACCCTTCACAAGCTACTCTTGACAGCAGAGTGCTCGGCACATGATCACGTTCGATGCAAATGTACTCTTACATTCTATCTACATGCCATAACAGTATCTCCATACTTTTTGATTAAGAGGACAACCAACTTACATGACATATAATGATCTACACTTGATATCACTATCGTCCTAGTAATAGCGTATCATTTGGTCGCAAATATTTTTAAGAACTTAATGACAAATCCTCCTTTGTCGATTAATAATAGTCCTAAGGACTTCATTACAATATAAAAATTCAAAGATGGTCAATTTGTAATGAAAATATCAAATAATTTTTATTAATAAAAATTTATATATAATTTACAAGATGAGTACAATCATCTAACGATTGGCTTTGAGACATATTTCTCAATATTTTCAACTCATGGAATCTTAAATATTTTTGATCATAGGAGCATTGAGTCAGAGATCAATATTTTAGATAGACTAGCACATTCTATGTATGCTCGATGGAGAGAGTGGCAGATCTCACTAGCCACTTACATATGGGACACTAATACAAGGATGCGGATGCTCATTTGAAAAATGAATCCACTGAATTGACTCAACGAAAGAGAACATCTTATGAAAGTCTTACTTGCATGTCAAAGATGGTTCTCTAAGTGGAAGTTGTGCAAGTGATCCTTAGACCTGAGACCACCAAAAAATTTTGTGCACATGAATCTATATTTTGGTTCATACTCAGGCATAGCATTAAGATATGTACGGGATGTTCTGGATATGGTAGAGTATGTATGGAGGTTGTGAGTAGGTCAACATAGAATCAATCACTCCTAGTAAGAGGAGATCGCATCTTGTGTATTTTCAATCCTAGATGATTCAAAAAAAATCTTTTGGTCAAAAGCAGAAAGGAGATTAGAAAGAGTTTCTAATACTTCTTTATCAAAGTCATCATTGGTTAATTGAGAATAGATATAAATATGTGTTTGAGTTTGATATAATTCCATACTCATGAACATATTCAAGGTGCAAGGATAATCGAATGATTGAATTGCATGATAACTCACCACTGAATGGTATATTTGGTATTTCTTTCCAATTTCACATCTTCTGGGGAGTCATAATACGTTGCTAGACATCAATCTTGATTTATAGATTTTATCCAATTGAAGAGTTTAATTCGATCGCAAATTAGAAAAAGATTCTAATTGTTGAACTCGGGTTAGCTCGATTGAACCTTAATCGATTAGATTGAAATCTAATCAAATTAGGTCAACTTGTATCTAAACATACTGCTAGCTAGATGTGAAACCCAATAGATCACACACATATAGAAATTGGCCAAGGACCCTTTTGAAAAAGGTTGATTGAAATTTTGGATTCAATCAGGGTTTCGATAAGCATGCTAGCACGTGTGGACACCCTAGCTCCTTTGGAGATTAATTTGGTCTCATCCCTTGCTAATTAGCTAGCTCAATTTGGTAGGTATTTGGGTTAGATCATGCCACCTAGAAGCAGCCTAAATTGGAGTGTCACATCCTAAATTAACACCAATTATGAAGAGTCCAAATTGTGAAGGACTCTTGGTGCAAAACAGGCTTTGCATGCAAGTGTTGGCGTGGGCAGAAGGAGGAGTCCTTCTAGCATGGGATTAAGATATACGTGATAGTTCATATCACCCTCTATCCTCTAGTGCACATCTCAAAGTATGAGATGAATTTTTTTTAGAATTTTTGGGGTAGAGAAAAATTAGAAACGAGAAGGGTCTCTCGCGTGCACTTGCAAAAGTGTCGCATCTCTCCATCATTTGGAGAGTCCTTCTCCTAATCAAATATTTTCAAATTAGAAAATTTTCTTTTAATAATATTTTATATTTGATAAGCTATTTTTGGTGATTTTTTTGGAATTTTTCCAAACTTATCTGATGGCCAAATGGATACCCAAACTTCCCTCACATGCGCGCACATGGTGATCAGCACTTGCATGAAGAGGTACGAGGATAGCATCCTTCCATAAGAATTTTATTACTATTTTAGATTTTTTGGAATCAAAAATGAGTCTCCTATCCACATGAATTTTTATGAATTTTTCTGATTTGAGAAGGGATATAAAAATATCCCTTCTCTGATCATGCATGCAGAAGAGGGTGCTGATCGACGTATCATTGATAAGAGTCCTTCTGCTTGAAGAAACTCTTATCTCTAATAATCTGATCTGATAAGCCTCTTAGATGAGGCATGTCCCTCTCTTTTGGCATCCCTCTAGTGGCTATAAATTGGCCTGGACACTGGGTGTCCAAGGCATTTAGATCGAGTTTCCAATTTTGTCTCCATTGCTCTCCTTTCTTTCTTACAACCTTTCTTAGTTTTAGGACAAGACTTTGGAATTTATGACAAAGCCTTATTTGATCCAAATAAGAGTTGTGAGGGTCCTAAAGAAGGAGAATCAGAAGTTCAAAGGAAAATCTTAGAGGGTTGAGTCAAGTTCTTGGAGAAACTTGATCGATATGAGGCTAGTCGAGTTCTAGAGGCTAGAACTTTTAAAGCAAGGAGAAAAAGGAGCACTGTCTTTGGTTCAATTTCCATATGGATCGCTGTTGGAGGGCAAACACTTAGACACCTCATAAAAATTGAGATTAGCACTATAGGTATTTTTTTGATCCAAATTTATTTTAATTATACTTTGATTAATACAGTCAAGGATTTTTGGGCATTAGGGTTTTCGATGCGTCAGGTGTTTCAAATGAAAATTTTAAACACCTAATCCTTCCGCTGTGCCATCGAAACCTAATAGTGGTATCAAAACCTACCTTGATCTATATAATCAAAGGTTAGATTATTGTATTGATTCTGATCAAGCATGGGTGTTTTGGTTTGGTTCAAGTTGAGTCAAGGGTTGAACATCCAAACTCTAGCATGTCTTAGAGATATATTTTAAATATAAAATACAGATGTATGTATAGAATCTTTCTTAGTAGCTTAGTACTCTAATTGGAGTTCATCACCAAATCGTCTGGTCATAAGAGCAAGTAGGGTTCACAGACCCTCTCTTCCTATTCCATAGGGTACTCTTATGGTGTGTAGGGGTGCCACTGTAATGTCCCAAGAAGAAGAACTGTGAAAAGAGTTTTTTGTATTCATGCATATTATTAGAACTTTATGTATATGTGATATACTTGAGATGCTTAGTTATAATCATATTATTATGATTATGATTTCATATCTTAGAGATATGATTAGATGCCATGATTAGTTGTTATGTTGAGATACAACTATAATAGTACATCATTGTGATTGATTGAATTAGGATATGCATGAGACCATTAAAGTCTTCATAAAAATTATATTAAGTCATAGTGTTGTGAACCAGTAGCTGACCTATTTCTTGAATCAATTAATCAATTGGTGTCTAAGGAGTGTTTCAAGTACGGTGGTTCTTTAATTGGTTTCATTGCTGGCCTGATCAATTTTATTGGTGTCTAAGAAAAGCAACGGAGGGACCCCCACCAATCTTAATATTTTTCTAACCAATTGAATTAATTTAAATCTTGAATGAAGGTAACTTAGTATTTTGAATACTACATATACCTTCCTTCATGTCTAACCAATACCCTGTCAAAAATTATAATAGGTTTGTTGTGATATCCATAAAGCTTGCTATGGGGATTGATGTGGATTTGTCTTGGTGCATATTATATGCTTTATGGCATATTTGGTTATGTTGCTTTGCTGTGATATCCACAAGAATAGTATTTTTTCAGATATAGCTATATGAAAATAAAGGGTCTGACTTAACTAAAAATATTATAGTTTGTTGTGATATCCACAAAGCTATGAGTATTTTTAGAGGCAAGGATTATGTTGAGAGTTACATGAGATGCAATTGGATAGGTTTTCTTATCTTTGAATTCATTGAGATTTGTTGTAATATCTACAAGGCTTCATTGAGGGATTAGGGTCTTAACCCCATTAAGAAACCAGATTAGGATTTCTTGTTTATCATAGGAGAGGGCTATGATATCTGATAAAATAATGTGAGACATAACTAAATATAAAATATCTCATCTAGTTATGTATATCAAATATGAGTGGTCTGCTTATACTATTATTCTTATTTATGTAGATTTAAGTCTATATTATGACTTCTTTATTTTCACTGCATGAAACTATGAATAAAAATAGGATGATCGATCCAAACTATGTGGATTGGTTGAGGAACTTGCAAAATAGGTTCGTATCGAAGATGAACTCTGATATTCTGGATATTCCTAATTCTAGATTGGTCAGTAATAATGAGAAGGCAAAAGATGTCCACATGGATATTAGCTGTTCATTTTATGGCAAATTTGGACATTGGGAGTATAATTGCAAGAATAATCTTGCAAGTTTGAAGCAGGGTGCAAGTGTAGCACCAAAAAGGTGTGTATATGATACAGATCTATTTTTCATTGAGTGGCTCAGACTCTGATATTTGAATATTAGATACCGCTTGTAGATCGCATATTTGTAATTCATTACAGCAACTATAGAATATCAAAGGTCTAAAAAAAGATGACCTTGAGCTCTATGGCGCAAGTGGAGAGTCCATTAGCATAGAAGCTGTGAAAACCCGTATACTTGATTTGCTTTCGGACAAACTTTTAAAATTGAAAGACTATTATTACATGCCAAAGATCATTAGAAATATTATTTCTATACTTTTGTTGTTAAAACAAGGTTATGAAATAAGTCTAACAGGAAATGGATGTTTCATTTTTTTTTCTAATAAATTTTATGACAGTGGTTATATTGATAATAATCTTTTAATTCTTGCACTCAATAAAAATATTTTTTATATTGAAATAAATATAAAAAAAATATATGAATATCACATATCTCTGGCATTGCTGTCTTGATCATATTAGTGAGTCAAAGATAAACAAATTTTACAAAGAAGAATTCTTTGACCTATATGATTATAAATCATTGGAAACTTGTAAACCTTGTCTCATGGATAAAATGACCAAGACTCCATTTTCTAGACATGGAGAGAGGGCGAATGAGTTGTTAGCCCTTATACATACACATGTATGTGGATCGATGATAACTCAAATCAGAGGAGTATACTCCTATTTTATCATATTTACAGATGATTTATCAAGGTTTGGATATATGTATCTCATGAAACATAAATCTGAAGCTTTTGATAAGTTTAAGAAGTATCAATGTATGGTCGAGAAACAAACTAGAAAAAGTATCAAGGTTCTTCAATCTAATCAAAGAGGAGAATATTTATCCAGTAAATTTTTTGATCCTCTTAAAAGTAAAGGTATTCTCTCTGAATGGATTCTTCCTTATACACCCCAGTTAAATGGTGTAGCAGGAAGGAGGAATCATACTTTGATGGATATGATACGATCCATGATGTGCTTCATTGATCTCTCAATATCTTTCTGAGGATATACCCTAGAGACTGCCACATATATTTTAAACAGGGTGCCTTCAAAGTCTGTTGCAAGCATGCCATATGATGGAAGAAAAAGAAGCCTAATCTTAAACATCTTAAGATTTGGGGTTGTCCTGCTTATGTCAAAAGTATTTTTGGATATAAGCTTAGTGTTAGATCAAACAAGTATAAGTTTGTAGGGTATCCTAAGAAAACTAATGGATACTACCTCTACCATCCTACTGAACAAAAGATATTTGTTAGTAGGCATGTCATTTTTTTGAAAAATGAATTCATCCAAGAAAAAGACAGTGGGAAGAATATTGAACTTACGAAAGTTCAAAATCTACAAATCGATCCAAAAATACCTGTGGTTGAACCACAAGATCCTCAATCAAAAGTACCCAAGGATGAGGTACATCCACAATACACCTTCTTTTCAAAGGTCAGATAGAGTGCGTCAAGCACCTCTAAGATATGATTTTATCATTGAGAATGACAATACGATCAACATCATTTAGGATGATGATCCACTGATCTATTCAGAAGCTGTCATGAGTAGAGACTTAAACAGATGGTTGGAAGCCATGAAATCTAAGATGGACTCAATGTACACCAATCAAGTGTGGATATTGGTTGATGCGCCTAAGGGTGTGACCCCGATAGGGTGCAAGTGGGTCTTCAAGAAGAAGATCCGAGCAGATGGCCAAAAAAAAACCTACAAAACTAGGTTGGTGGTGAAGGGTTTCCGACAAAGGCAAGGAATTAAATATGATGAAATCTTCTCACTAGTGGCTATGCTCAAGTCCATCCAGATTTTGCTTGCTATAGTGGCATGCTACGACTATGAGATCTGACAGATAGATGTCAAGACCGCTTTCCTCAATGATAATCTTAAGGAAGAGGTCTATATGACTCAGCTAGAGAGATTTATCTCAAGTGGGAGGAAAAATCAAGTATGCAAGCTAAAGAGATCCATCTATGGATTGGAGCAGGCTTCGAGGAGTTGAAATATTTGATTTGATATGACAGTCAAAAAGTTTAGCTTTATCAAAAATAAGGATGAACCGTGTGTGTATAAGAAGACAAGTGGGAGTGCTGTTATCTTCTTGGTTCTGTATGTCGATGACATACTGCTCATTGGGAATGATATCCCAATGATGCAATCGATCAAGACTTGGCTATCGAATAAGTTTTTCATGAAAGACTTAGGTGAAGCATCCTATATACTGGGTATAAAGATCTATAGAGATAGATCTAAAAGGATGTTAGACTTATCCCAATCACAGTACATAGATCTCATATTAAAGAGGTTTAATATGGAGGCAAGTAAGAGAGGTTACTTACCTACAAGTTATGGTATACGTCTCTCTAAGAAAATGTATCCTAAGACACTAGAAGAGAGGAAGAGAATGAATAAAATTCCTTATACTTAGACTGTGGGATCAATTATGGATGCCATGCTATGTACCAGACCTGATGTAGCTTATGCTTTGGGCATAGCTAATAGATTTCAGGCTGATCCAGAAAAAGATCATTGAAAAGCTGTGAAAAATATTCTAAAGTACCGAAGAAGGACTGAAGATATTTTTCTCATATATGAAGGAGGATTAGAGTTGAAACTAGAGAAATATATAGATTCTAATTTTCAATCTGATCTGGATGATAGCAAGTCAATATTAGGAAATGTGTTTACTCTAAATGATAGGGCAGTGAGTTGGAAGAGTTTCAAGCAGCAGACAGTAGCTGACTCAATTACTAAGGTAGAGTACATCGCTGCTAGTGAAACCATTAAGGAAGCTATCTGGATGAAGAAATTTATCATAAAATTAGGGATCATTCCTGAGATTGAAGGAATGGTGTCACTCTATTGTGATATTATTGGGGCCATTATTCAATCTAAGGAACCTAGGTCTCATCATAGATTCAAACACATCCTCAGATGCTTCCATCTCATTTGAAGAAGAGAGACAAAATATTATCCTTGAATGAGTAGATACAGAGAATAATATAGCAGACCCATTCACTAAGGCCATACCACAGTAGCTATTTGGTCGCCATCTTGATTGTATAAGATACAAAGGCGATTGGCTTTAGTGCAAGTGGGAGATTGAAAGAAGAGTGCTCTATAAGTCAATCACAAGTGCGTTGCGATGGGACTTTTCTTTGTAATTTTTCAACTCATGTAATGATATTTATTATTTGATAATAAAATGAGATATTGATTCATCATTCTAGCTACATCCTATTATGTCTAAGATTATGATGAACTCCAAAGATTAGGATAATGATTTTAGGAGACATGAATAGGTCATGTTGGTGAGACCTAAAATCTTAAAATTCTAATCTTAAATATTTTTTATCGTAGGAGCATTGAGTCGGACATTAATATTTCAATAGACTAGCTCATCCTATGTATGCTCGATGGAGAGGGTGGCAGATCTCACTAGCCACTTGTGTATGGGACACTAATACAAGGATATGGGTACTCATTTGAAAAATGAGTCCACTAAATTGACTCGATGAAAGAGAACATCTTATGAAAGCCTTACTTGCATATCAAAGATGGTTCTCTAAGTGAGAGTTGTGCAAGTGATCCTTAGACCTGAGACCACCAAAAAATTTTATGCACATAAATCTATATTTTGGTTCATACTCAGGCATGGCATTAAGACATATATGGGATGTTCTGAATATGGTGGAGTGTGTATGGAGGTTGTGAGTAGGTCAACATAGATCGATCACTCCTAGTAAGAGAAGATCGCATCCTGTGTATTCTCAATCCTAGATGACTCAGAAAAAGTCTTTTGGCCAAAAGCAGAAAGGAGATTGGAAAGAGTTTCTAATGCTGCTTTATCAGAGTCATCATTGGTTAATTGAGAATCGATATGAATATGTGTTTGAGTTTGACATGATTTCATACTCATGAACATATTCAGGGTGCAGGGATGATCGAAGGATTGAATTACACGATAACCACCACTGAAGGATATATTTAGTATTTTTATCAAATTTATATCTTCTAGGTAGTCATAATATATTGCTAGACATCAATCTTGATTTGTAGGTTTGATCAAATTAAAGAGTTTAATTCGATCACCAATTAGAAAAGGATTCTAATTGTTGAACTTGGGTTAGCTCGATTGGACCTTAATCGATTAGATTGAAATCTAATTAAATTAGGTTAACTTACACCCAGACCTACTTCTAGCTAGATATAGAATCTAATGAGTCACACACATATAAAAATTGACCAAAGACCCTTTTGAAAAAGGTTGATTGGAATTTTGGATTCAATCAGGATTCCGGTATGCATGCTAGCACGTGTGAAAATCCTGGCTCCTTTGGAGATCAATTTGATCTCATCCCTTGCTAATTAGCTATTTTAATTTGGTGGGTATTTGGGTTAGATTATTCTACCTAGAAGTAGCCCAAATTAGGGTGCCACATCCTAAATTAACACCAATTATGAAGAGTCCAAATTGTGAAGGACTCTTGGTGCAAAACAGGCTTTGCATGCAAGTGTTGGCGTGGGTAGAAGGAGGAATCCTTCTGGCATAGGATTATGATGCATGTGGTAGCCTATATCATCCTCCATCCTCTGATTTACATCTCAAAGCATGAGATGGATTTTTTTTAAAATTTTTGGGGTAGAGAAAAATTGGAAACGAGAAGGGTCTCTTGCACACGCGCGTAGAAGCATCGTATCTCTCCATGGTTTGGAGAGTCTTTCTCCTAATCAAATGCTTTCAAATTAGAATTATTTTTTTTAATAATATTTTAAATTTGATAACCTATTTTTAAAAATTTATTTGAAATTTTTTCAGACTTATCTGATGGCCAAACGGACACCAAAACTTCCCTCACATGCGCAAGCATGGTGATTAGCACTCATGTGAAGAGGTGCGAGGATAGCATCCTTCCATGAGAATTTTATCACAATTTTAAGTTTTTTGAAATTAAAAATGAGTCTCCTATCTACATGGATTTTTGTGAATTTTTTTGATTTGAGAAGGGATGTGAAAAATATCCCTTCTCTGGTCGCGCATGTAGAAAAGGGTGCTGATCAATGTATCATTGATAAGAGTCCTTCTGCTTGAAGGAACTCTTATCTCTGATAATATAATCAGATAAGCCTCTTGGATGAGGCATGTCCCTCTCTTTTGGCACCCCTCTAGTGGCTATAAATTGGCCTGAGTGCTGGGTGACCGAGGTATTCAGACCGAGTTTTTAATTTTATCTCTGTTGCTCTCCTTTCTTTCTTACAACCTATCTTAGTTCTAGGACAAGGCTTTGGGATTTAAGATAAAGCCTTATCTGATCCAAATAAGTGTTGTGAGGATCTTAAAGAAGAAGAATCAGAAGTTTAAAGGAGGATCTTAGAGGGTCAAGTTAGGTTCTTAGAGAAATCTGACCGGTATGAGGCTAGTCGAGTTCTAGGGGCTAGAACTCTTGAAGCAAGGAGGAGTGCTGTCTTTGATTTAATTTTCGTGTGGATCATCGTTGGAGGACGACACTTGGATGCCACATGAAAATTGAGATTAGTGCTATAGATATTTTTTTGATCCAAATTTATTTTAATTATACTTTGATTAATATAGTCAAAGATTTTTGGACATTAAGATTTTTGGTGCATCAGGTGTTTCAAATAAAAATTTTAAAGACCTAATCCTTCCACTGTACCATCAGAACCCAACTAGGTGAATCACTTGTTCAGTGATGATGTACTCCTATATCTCACCTGTCTGTTATACCAGTGTCACCACACTCCTTGGTTAAGAGGACAACCAACCCATATGGCACACAATGACCTCTACTCGATAAACGTCATCATCTTGTAATGATGTATCATTTGATCGCGAACATATTTAAGAACTATACGATAAATTCTCTCTTTATCACACACTAGCATAGTTCTAAGGACTTCATCATAGCACAAGAGTTCAAGGAAGATATATTTTGTGATAAAAAATATCAGAATAATTTTTATTCATTAATCAATAACTCATATATAAAGAGAAACTCAATCATCACACGATTGATTTTAGAACACAATTTCCAACAACTTTCACTTGGACTAAAGCCAATCGGGGTAATATCTTATACCCATCTTCTATTTGAAATCATCAAACTCTTTTATCTTGAGAGCTTTAGTGAAGGGGTCGGCTAAGTTCTCCTTTCCATCGATCTTCTAAAGATCGATGTCACCTCAGTACACAATCTCTCACACCAAGTGATAGCGATGCAAAATATGCTTGGTACAATGGTATGACTTAGGTTTTTTTGCCTGAGCTATGGCACTGGAGCTGTCACAGTACAGTAGGATAGGACCATCAATGAAAGATGTAACTCCCAGTTCACTGAGAAACTTCTACAACTACACCACTTTCTTTACAGCATCCGATATAGCAATGTATTCTGCTTCGCATACAGAATCGATCATAGTATGTTGCTTGAAACTTTTCCAACAAATATTTCCTCCATTCAGAGTAAATACGTATCCCGACATGCTTTTGCTATCATCATAATCTAACTAAAAATTAAAATCAGTATATCCCATAATTTTCATATCAATGTCTCCATAGATAAGCCATTGATCTTTAGTATTTCTCAAATACTTAAGAATTGCTTTCGCAATCTTTCAATGCTTTTCATTCGGATCAAATTGGTACCTACTCACTACCCCTAGTGAATAGGCCACATCCGACCTCGTACATGTCATAGCATACATGATAGATTCTACTATTGAAGCATATGGTATTCTACTCATGCGCTCTCTCTCCTCAGGAGTTGTCAGACAATCCTTCTTGAAAAGAGTAATCCTATGGCCTATCGAAAGATAGCCTTTCTTGAAATTATCCATGTTGAACCGCTTCAATAAGGTATCGATGTATGTGGTTTGGGATAATCTAAGTAATCTTCTAGATCTATCCCTATAGATCTTCATCTCAAGGATGTAGAATGCTTCTCCCAAGTTCTTCATAAAGAACTGTGATGATAACCTCAGCTTCACACTCTGTAAGGTCAGGATATCATTTCTTAATAATAGTATGTCATTCACATACAGCATAAGAAAGATGACTACAGAATCGAAAGCCCACTTGTAGATGCAAGGCTCTTCTTCATTCCTAACGAAGCCATATATTTTGATCACCTTATCAAAACACATGTTCCAACTCTTAGACGTCTGCTTAAATCCATAAATAGACTTTTTCAGCTTGCACACTTTCGACTCATCTGTGGATGTGAATCCTTCAGATTGTATCATATACACCTCTTCTTCCAACTCTCCATTGAGGAAAGTGGTTTTGATATCGATCTGTTAGATCTCATAATCTAAGTGTGTAACGATAGCAAGTACAATCTAGATGGACTTGAGCAATGCCACAGGAGAGAATGTCTCGTCATAGTCAATACCATAAAACTGACGGTAACCCTTGACAACTAGACAGGCTTTATAGGTCTCTACCTTCCCGTCCACTCCTCTTTTTCTCTTGAAAATCTATTTACATCCTATGAATTTTATCTCTTCAGGTGGATCAACTAGTGTCCATACACCATTGATCTCCATGGACTCCATCTTGGATTTCATGGCCTCAATATTTTTGAGAGTCGGGCCTTTGCATGGCCTCCATATAGGTGATCGGATCTTCATCGTTCTCATCAAGTTTGATGGGGTCACCATCCCAGACCAGAAAACCATAGTATATGTCCGACTGACGCGGTACTCTACCAGATCTCTTTAATGGTGCCTCTACTGGCTCCGGATTTGATTCACTAATCAAATTCAATTCTATATGTGTCCGTCCTTCGACTTCATGAACTTCATCAAGTTTAATTTTACAGGTATTAACCCCTTCACCAAAAAACTCTTTTTCCAAAAAGAATGCCTGACTGCTGACAAACACTTTTTGTTCTGTAGCTAGGTAGAAGTAGTATCTTTTAGTTTTTTTTAAGTACCTTATGAACAAGTATTTATCGAACTTCAGTCCAAGCTTATCTATTATTAAATGCTTGACATAAGCTGGACACCCCTAGACCCTAAGGTGTGAGAGCATCGACTTACGTCCAGTCCATATCTCATATGGAGTTTCATCGACAGACTTGCTGGGCACCTTATTCAAAATGTAGCAGGTAATTTCTAGAGCATATCCTCAAAAGAAGATTGACAGACTTGCAAAACCCATCATGGATCGGACCATGTCTAACAAGGTTCGATTCCTTCTCTCCGATGCTCCATTATGTTGTGGTATTCTAGGAGGGGTCCACTGTGAGAGAATTTTATTCTCTTCCAGATATGTCAAGAACTCACTGGTGAGGTATTCATCTTCTCAATCTGACTGAAAGATCTTAATACTCTTCCCAATTTATTTCTTTACTTCAGCAGGAATTATTTGAATATTTCAAATGATTCTGACTTATGCTTCATAAGATAGACATACCCATACCTTGATAGGTCATCTGTAAACGTAATGAAGTAGTAGTATCCTCTTCTAACACTTATGTTCATAGATCTGCATACATCAGTATATATTAGACCTAGGATATCACTAGCTCTTTCACCTTATTCCTTAAAAGGTGATTTAGTCATCTTACCAAGTAGACAGGACTCGCAAGTAGGCAATGATTCATAATCATCTATCTTAAGGATACGTTCCTTGATCAACCTGTCAATCTTATTCTGATTCACATGACCAAGCCTACCATGCCAAAGGTATGATCCACCGACATTATCTAACTTAGGATGTTTATTGGGTGTGTACATTATACTAACAGGCCATGATATTATGTATATATCATTTTTCAATTATCCACGCATAATTGTAGTATCATTCATAATGATATCACAAAAATCATCCTTTATTATAAACTTATAACCAAGTTTGGCCAAAAGGCCTACAGAGATGACATTCATCAAAAAGAAAGGACAATAATGACAATCATCTACATGACACTACTGGACTCGAAGACAAGTTGCAAAGTTTCTAAGTTCAGAACTGGAACAAGACTTCCATCTCCAATGTTAAGGAACCACTCGCCCTCTCGAAATTTTCTACTTATCTATAGTTCCTGCAACGAATTACATATATTAATAGAACTTTTGGTATTCAATATCTATGTAGTAGTATCATAAATAAAGAAATTACAAAAAATTATTATATAAGTACCTTATGAAGAAATCGATTGCTTCTTTCTCTTATTTTTAGGCCTATTTGGGTCAAGGGTGGCTATATAAGCAAGACAATTCTTTTTTCAATGACACAGCTTCTTGCAGAAGAAGCACTCTGTCTGGCTCTTATCAACTTTTGATGGTTTGCTCTACCTGGGATCGGCGGCATGAGATTTTTGCACATTTTTCTTCTTTCCTCTCTTAGAGGATCGATGCCCTATAGATGAACCTCCCACTAAATTCACTGTCTCCTTTTGGAGCTGGTGATCCTTCTCAAAAGTCTACAGCAATCCTAGCAAATCATGATAGTTTACCATAGGCTTCATCATTCTATAATGATTGAGAAAGGATAGATAAGATTTTGGTAGTGAATTGAGGATAGCATCCTTGCCTAACATTCATGCAATGAAAAGTCAAATTTGCCAAGGCATTCAATCTACTCAATCATATACAATACATGATCTGTGACTAAAGCTTCCTCTCATGTACGAGTATTGAACACTGTGCAGAAAGTTTTATGTCCCTCCGCATCCTCAAGGGTGCCAAAAGACTCATTCAATATTTGAATGATCTCCTTTGGCTATGCATCTTTGAACTTATGACTAAGTTCATTATTCATAGCTGCCCTTGTTGGGAAATGTGTCCCAAAAAGCCAATCATCAAGCTGTTGACGGTTGAGCAACCAAGTATTGTAATTGATTTGTTAATAAATAAAATATATTTGGCATCTTCATCATAAGCTTTCATCTTCTAATGAACTCCGTTGTTATGATGAAGTCCTTAGGACTATTTAAGTTCGATAAAGAGAGGATTTATCGATTAGTCCTTAAAACTGTTCATGACCAAATGATAAGCTGTTAATAAGGACGACAGCTTCTATCGAGCATAGGTCACTGTAGGCCATATGGATTGGTTGTCCTCTTAACCAAGGAGTGTGGAGACACTGGTATGGCATACAGGTAAGATGTAAGGGTACATCATCATTGAACATGACCAACTCCAGAGTATTCTGCTGTCGAGAATGTCTCTGATGGGATATAGGTATAAGTGTCCCTTAGACTTGAGATCGCCTCAGTGACTTGCAAGCAACTCACTGTGCTTTGGTACTGGACTAACTGAATTTCTAATTCAGAGATGGAAGGCTTCTGGGCACAGTCAAGTACTTGTGAAGTCAGAGTGTGATCGAGATGGGATTGACCACTCCAAGAGTAGGAGAAGAATGAGTCGCTGTATTTCAATTTAGCAAAACCTTGGCCAGGATAATCCATCAGATGGATTTGATATTTTGAAATACAATGTGGACAACCTGATCAGAGTTGACAGTTGAACTCTGAGGTATCTTATGATCATTTTGGTCAAGGAGATGAATTATATGAAAACTATATCCGCATGGGTTCTAAGGATGTTGTTCTACACATTCGACCTATCCGATTGTTGGATACCATTGCTAGATGGTCACTTCGATTAGTACAGAAATTTATTCCTGTGCTACCGACTTAGGTTCGAACCTATGAGGTCACACACATTAGAGTTCATGATCTGATCGGATGGTTGATCAACGATTAAGAATCGTTCTAGGGTTAAATGATCAATATGATTGACATTTAACCCAGTGCAAGTATTGCAGGAGGATCGATTAGCAATTCGATTGCTAATTGGCTTAATTTGATTAAGCCAATGGGCTGAGATTAAGTCTAATTAAATATAATTTAATTAGATTTAGTTTGGGCTTGATTGGATCAAGTCCAATTGGTTTATTGGATAAGCCAAGTGCAAAGAAAAACTAGTCCTAGTTCAACTAGGACTTGGGTCAATCTAATTTCTAATTTGATTAAAAAATTAAATCAAATTTAAATATAATTTAATCTGATTAAATTAGGTTCTTAATTGGGTTAAGACCTATTTTAATTAGGTTGATCTAATTTTGGTTTGATTTGGTTTGAGAAACCAAATTAAAACAAGTCATGAGATAGAATCCTAGTAAGACTAGGATTCCACCTTGCGCCACATAAGCCTTCCCCACGCCCTCTCTCTTATTCAACGTCAATCTCCACTTATTTTGTGCAAAAAAAACCCTCTCCCAGGTCTCTCCCATGTTCATAAAAGGTTTCCTCTCTTCTTTCTTACATGGAAGGTGGTTTGGATCAAATCAAAAAGGAATAAGTTTGGATTTCGAATTCTATGAGATAGAGTTTTAGAAATCCAAAACTCTTTCAATTTTGCATCGAATTTATCCAAATTTTTTTTAGAATTTTTGTGGCTTTTAGGGTACATATTGTACACCATTTGTTGGTAATCCATGCATGAAAATATGGAGGTGCTCAAGAGTTGGGCGCCCCTTAACTTGCCATGTTTGGATAAGCCTTGACTAGGTATTTAACCTAGACAAGGACTCTATCATATCTCTCTGTATAAAATAAGTTTCTTTGTGAAAGTTTAGGAGAAGATAGAGACTTGAGAGTCCTTTGGACCATCCAAAAATCAGAGAGAAAGACCTTTGGGTCATAGAGATATAAAAAATGCAAATTAGGGTGTCTAGAGAGAAAAACGTGAAGAAGAAGAGGGACTTCTTCTAGGGTTTTTTGTTTTCATATCTTTCCTCCCTCCATCTTGAGTTTCCTGAGAGTGTCTCAGATCTAAAACTCCTCCTTCTAATTTTCATCTTTGGAAGAGTCCAAATCAAGAAGGAGGCACCTGATCAACCATCAAAGAAGGATCAGCGCAATACTAGCATACTGTGCTGATTTCTTGAAGCAGGACTTCTGATCGAGATTAATGGGCTCGTGTGGATGACTCCTAGAGGCCGGACGTGTGTGCGGCTTGCAACATCATCCTTAAGCCCGGATCAGCGAGGTTAGAGCGTCTAACTTGCAAGGTAATAGATCTGATCTATTGTTTAATACATACATTAGATGTGGTATAGAAACATGTTGATATGATCAACATGTAGTTCATGCTATATTTATATATTTTAATTTTTGATTTAATGCTATGTAATAATCATGTAATAGGATCTTAGATCTAGGGATTCTCTAGTTTTAAAAAATAAATTTTGATTTATTTTAGTCTTCCGCTGTATGATCTTGAAAAAGTTTCAAGATCTAACCTTGAAACCCTAGATCTGGTTCCTACAATTGGTATCAGAGCCTAGGTTCTTTATTACATGATTATTTATACATGCTTAGATTATTTTTTAGATTAGATCTAATTTATAATCTAATTATTAAATCTAAAATTAAAATTTTAGATCAATCACAAACTGCAAGGTTGTCCTGCTATAAGCTTTACCCCTTACAGTGCAAAGGTTGTCCTAGTTTGTGTAGATCTAGCTTTAATCATAAATTTGTTAGATATGATCTAGATTAAATTTATGATTTATTAGATTTAAAAGATGTTTAAATCTAAAATAAAATCTCTTTGTTAATAATTTTTGTGCAAAAAAATTATTTAAAGTTGAAATTGTTTCAATTACATGAACCTGTTTAGATTAGATCTAAAGTAGTTTCATGTTTATTTCACTTGTATCTTGATTATGAATCAAACATGCAATATGGTTGGTAGAATCATATTATAAAATTATTTTATATACATGAAAATTATTTTTTGAAAAGCCAAATCCAACCCTCAGTCCAAAACTTAATTAAGAATTAAGAAGTTGTTTGATTAGGTTCTAGGATTGTGAATTGAAGAACCTAAGACACAAATCATAACACATTGGGTTAATGGGTTAGTGAGAATTAGGTCCATTAATTGGGTTAGACCTATGGTTAGATTAAAGATGGACTTAATTAGAGAATTGACTAAATCTAATCAATTGTTGTCTTAGATTAGGTCAAGAATTCTCTAGATCAATTACAATAGTTGTAGTTGGTCAAGTTCATATCTTTAACGAGAACCAAATGGACTTGATTTTTGGCTAAGCGGTCTAGCACGAACTGTTAGGTTGATCTAATCGAAACTAATTAAACCAGTTGGTGTCTAAGGTAAACCAGACCGGTGGTTTTTAATTGGGAGCCCGCTTACCTGGCCATTTCTGATGGTGTCTAAGGCAAGCTTTGGCAGACCCTCCCACTGATCGAACTTACCTGGCCTCTTGGTGAAATTATGTTTTGATCGGATCACTTGACTATTCGAGCTGACCCATGTCAGCTAGGTAAATCAGTGTGACTGATTTAGGTACTCCTAGACCAGCCCTTTTAATGGTCTCCCTTAAGCTGACTTGGTGAAGCCAGTGGGAGGATCATGATAAGTTGGTTCATCTGACCTCATTCTCTATATTATTTAAATCCTCTAAAATTATTAGGTCCTTAAAATGATAAAGTTATGGAGATAACTGAGTCATAGCCTCCCATTAAGGTATTTGATAATGAGTCCATTAACTCAATAATCATTGCAGACCCAAAGGCCTGGTGCTTGTTGACTAATGGAATTATCACTCATCATATGATGACTTGGAAGTATCTCTCTAATGGTGGTTAGGTGAGCCAACCAAAGTTGGGCTTAATCATTCGTTGGTTAGATACACCAAGTATGATCATGTTAATGGTTGGACCTAACCGAATCCTTATAGTGGAGGCCAAAGCCTACTGATTAGGTTTCTGGGGCAAAATTAAAATTACTAGAAATTGTTTAGAGAAATAATTGGTTATGAACCTACCCTTAGATGTACATGGGTTGACCAACCAAAGTTGGGCTTGTGTGCAGTCTAAGTGGATTCTAGTACCCGCTAAGGAATTAGGGTAATTCCTCGAATTGGAGGTAGAGGCTACCAATTCGAATAAAATAGTGGGAGAAACCTTTTGATTAAAGTCCAAATCCTTAGGTTTAATGAATCAATTACTAATTAGGTTATGGTTTTCTTTTGTGCAGATATGGCCACTTCCCTATCGCTCCGATCATTGTTGGACAATGATAAGTTGGTGGGACCCAACTTCGGTAGCTGGTACCGAAAGTTGAAGATAGTCCTGGAGCATGAACAGATCCTATATGTGATAATGGATCCTGCACCTGAGGAGCCAGCTGTCAATGCACGTGGAACAGTCAGAGACACTTACCAGAAGTGGCTCAGTGATCGGACCACGGTGCGCTGTATCATGCTGGCTGCTATGAGCGACGAGTTCAGTCGCAGATTCGAGACGGCTCAGCCAAAGGACATGCTTCAAGTGTTGGAGGATGCCTTTGGCACACCCGATGATGTGGAGAGGCACAAGACTAGTTGTGCCATCTTCAACGCCAGAATGCGGGATGGTGCCTCTGTCACTGATCATGCATTGTACATGATCGAGCTGATGGAACGATTAAGCAAGCTCGGCTTTTCCTTGCATGAGCAGCTTGGGAAAGATGCAATACTGAACTCGCTGCCCAAGTCTTATCTCCCATTCCTCACTCATTATAGAATGACAAAGCCTGAAGAGAACTACCATGGGTTACTGGGGTTGCTTCAGAACTTTGAGAAGGATCACCAACTTCACAAGAAGTCGGTGAACTTAGTGGGAGGTTCATCTTCTGGTTCTCGACCTTTTGAGAAAGGAAAGAAGAACAAGAAGAAGAAAGTCAAGAAGGTGCAAGTTCAGGCTGGGACATCTGTGCAGAGCCAGACCAAAAAGATCAAGCCTGATAAGAGTCTATTCTACTGGCAAGCACCCTAGATTAGATAGTGTGTCAGATATCTACTTTTGGCACTGTAGGCTAGGTCATATAAACAAGAACAGAATAAACAGGTTGACTCAAGAGGAAATCTTCGAAGTCAGTGATTGTGAATCACTTCCAACCTGTGAGTCCTGTCTTCTTGATAAAATGACCAAGTCACCTTTTACTGGAAAAGGTGAGAGAGCTACTGAGCTCTTGGGCCTAGTACATACTGATGTATGCGGGCCCATGAGCACCAGTGCTAGAGGTGGATATTTCTACTTCATAACTTTCACGGATGACCTATTTCGATATGGATATGTCTATCTGATGAAACATAAGTCGAATTCATTTGAAATGTTCAAACGATTCCGAAGTGAAGTAGAAAAATAAACTGAGAAGAGTATTAAAACTCTTCGATCTGATCGAGGAGGAGAATACCTTTCTAGTGAGTTTCTCACATATCTAAGAGAGAATGAGATTCTCTCCCAATGGACTCCTCCAAGAACACCACCGCATAATGGTGTGTCTGAAAGGAGGAATCGGACTCTGTTAGACATGGTCCGATCCATGATGGGTTTTGCTAGCTTGCCGATATCCTTCTAGGGATATGCACTCGAATCAGCCTGTTATCTGTTAAATAGGATTCCAAGTAAGTCTGTAATTAAGACTCCATATGAGATATGGACGGAACGTAAGTCAGCACTTTCACACCTTAGGGTCTGGGGGTGCCCGGTCTATGTCGAATGATTAGTCACAGACAAACTTGGACCTAGGTCTAACAAATGCTCATTCATAGGGTACCCCAAAGAGATAAAAGGATATTTTTTCTACCATGCTGATGAACAAAAGGTGTTCGTCAGCCTTAAGGCAATCTTTTTAGAAAAGGAGTTCCTTAGTGAAGGAACCGTTGCCTCTAAGGTTGAACTTGATGAAGTTCAATAGGTAGAAGGACCGACACCAATAGCTGAACCTGAGTCGGATATGATTAGATCAGATCTGGAGCCCAATATACCTGCACCATTAAGGTGATCCGGTAGAGTACCGCGTCAGCCGGACAGATACTATGGTTTCTTGGTCCGAGATGGTGATCCCATCAAACTTGATGAGAATAATGAGGATCCGATCACCTATATGGATGCAATACAGAGACCTGATTCTGAGAAATAGCTTGAAGCCATGAAATCCGAAATGGAGTCCATGAAGGTCAACGATGTATGGACATTGGTTGATCCACCTGAAGGGGTTAAACCCATTGGGTGTAAATGGGTCTTCAAAAGGAAGAGGGGTGCAGACGGAAAGGTGGAGACCTATAAAGCCCGTCTGGTCGCCAAGGGGTATCGTCAACGTTATGGTATTGACTATGACGAGACGTTTTCCCCTGTGGTAATGCTCAAATCCATTCGGATAATGCTTGCAATAGCTGCCCATCTGGATTATGAGATCTGGCAGATGGATGTAAAGACAGCTTTCCTGAATGGAGAGCTGACTGAAGAGGTGTATATGATACAACCTGAGGGGTTTACATCCACAGATGAGTCCAAGGTATGCAAGCTTCAGAGATCCATTTATGGACTGAAGCAAGCTTCTCGGAGTTGGAACATGCATTTTGATAAGGTGATCAAAACGTATAGCTTCATTAAGAATGGAGAAGAGCCCTGCATCTATAAATGGGCAAATGGTCCAGTTGTGGTATTCCTTGTCTTGTACGTGGATGACATTCTCTTAATCGGGAATGACATCCCCGCACTATAGGGAATAAAAGTTTGATTGTCATCACAGTTCTCTATGAAGGACTTGAGTAAAGCATCCTACATCCTAGGGATGAAGATCTATAGGGATAGATCTAAAAAGATGCTTAGGTTATCCCAGTCCATGTACATAGACACTGTGCTGAAGAGGTTCAGCATGGAGAATTCCAAGAAGGGCTATCTACCGATAGGCCATGGAATTTCTCTCTCTAAGAAGGATTATCCGACAACTCCTGAAGAGAGGGAGCGTATGAGTAGAGTCCCATATGCTTCAGCCGTGGGATCTATCATGTACGCCATGACATGTACAAGACCAGATGTGGCATACTCACTAGGAGTAGTGAGTAGATACCAATCTGATCCTGGAGAAAATCACTGAAAAGTGGTTAAAGCCATCCTTAAGTATTTGAGAAATACTAAGGACCAATGGTTGGTTTATGGCGAGTCAGATCTGAAACTTGTGGGGTTCACAGACTCCAGCTTTCAATCTGACCATGATGACAGCAGGAGCGTGTCGGGTTATATCTTTACTCTGAATGGTGGAGCCATCTGCTGGAAGAGTTCCAAGCAGCATACTGTGGCAGACTCTGTTTGTGAAGCGGAGTACATCGCAGCATCGGATGCCGCGAAGGAAGCTGTGTGGCTGAGGAAATTCATCAACAAGCTCGGAGTAGCACCCTCCCTCGATGGTCCAGTCTTGCTCTACTGCGACAGCACTGGTGCCATAGCTCAGGTGAAGGAACCCAAAGCACATCAGCGGATGAAGCACATCTTGCGCCACTTCCACCTGATCCGAGAGATCGTGAATCGAGGTGAGTCGACCTTCAGAAGATCGATGGAAAGGTGAACCTAGATGACCCCTTCACTAAAGCCCTGACGATAAAGGAGTTTGACAACCACAAGTCGAAGATGGGTATTAGATACTGTGCCGAGTGGCTTTAGGACAAGTGGGAGTTGTTGGAAAATATGTCCCAAAAAGCCAATCGTCAAGCTGTTGACGGTTGAGCAACCAAGTATTATAATTGATTTGTTAATAAATAAAATATATTTGGCATCTTCATCATAAGCTTTCATCTTCTAATGAACTCCGTTGTTATGATGAAGTCCTTAGGACTATTTAAGTTCGATAAAGAGAGGATTTATCGATTGGTCCTTAAAACTGTTCACGACCAAATGATAAGCTGTTAATAAGGATGACAGCTTCTATCGAGCATAGGTCGCTGTAGGCCATATGGGTTGGTTGTCCTCTTAACCAAGGAGTGTGAAGACACTGGTATGGCATACAGGTGAGATGTAAGGGTACATCATCATTGAACGTGACCAACTCCAGAGTATTCTGCTGTCGAGAATGTCTCTGATGGGATATAGGTATAAGTGTCCCTTAGACTTGAGATCGCCTCAGTGACTTGCAAGCAACTCACTGTGCTTTGGTACTAGACTAACTGAATTTCTAATTCAGGGACGGAAGGCTTCTGGGCACAGTCAAGTACTTGCGAAGTCAGAGTGTGATCGAGATGGGATTGACCACTCCAAGAGTTGGAGAAGAATGAGTCGCTGTATTTCAATTTAGCAAAACCTTGACCAGGGTAATCCATCAGATGGATTTGATATTTTGAAATACAATGTGGACAACCTGATCAGAGTTGACAGTTGAACTCTGGGGTGTCCTATGATCATTTTGGTGAAGGGGATGAATTATATGAAAACTATATCCGCATGGGTTCTAAGGATGTTGTTCTACACATTCGACCTATCCGGTCGTCGGGTACCATTGCTAGATGGTCACTTCGATTGGTACAGAAATTTATTTCTGTACTATCGACTTAGGTTCGGACCTATGAGGTCACACACATTAGAGTTCATGATCCGATCGGATGGTTGATCAATGATTAAGAATCGTTCTAGGGTTAAATGATCAATACGATTGACATTTAACCCAGTGCAAGTATTGCAGGAGGATCGATTAGCAATTTGATTGCTAATTATCTTAATTTGATTAAGCCAATGGGTTGAGATTAAGTCTAATTAAATATAATTTAATTAAATTTAGTTTGGGCTTGATTGGATCAAGTCCAATTGGTTTATTGGATAAGCCAAGTGCAAGGAAAAACTAGTCCTAGTTCAACTAGGACTTGGGTCAATCTAATTTCTAATTTGATTAGAAAATTAAATCAGATTTAAATATAATTTAATCTGATTAAATTAGATTCTTAATTGGGTTAAGACCTATTTTAATTAGGTTGATCTAATTTTGGTTTGATTTGGTTTGAGAAACCAAATTAAAACAAGTCATGAGATAAAATCCTAGTAAGACTAGGATTCCACCTTGCGCCACATAAGCCTTCCCCACTCCCTCTTCTATTCAACGCCAATCTCCACTTATTTTGTGTAACAAAAGCCCTCTCCCCGATCTCTCCCACGTTCATAAAAGGTTTCCTCTCTTCTTTCTTACATGGAAGGTGGTTTGGATCAAATCAAAAGGAATAAGTTTGGATTTCGAATTCTATGAGATAGAGTTTTAGAAATTCAAAACTCTTTCAATTTTGCACCGATTTATCCAAATTTTTTTTGAATTTTCATGGATTTTAGGGTATACCATTGTGCACCCTTTGTTAGTGATCTATGCATGAAAATATGGAGGAGGTGCTCAAGAGTTTGGGCGCCCCTTAACTTGCCATGTTTGGATAAGCCTTGGACTAGGTATTTGACCTAGACAAGGGCTCCTATCATATCTCTCTGTATAAAATGAGTTTCTTTGTGAAATTTTAGAAAACGATAGATATTTGAGAGACCTTTGGGCCATCCAAAAATCAGAGAGAAAGACCTTTGGGTCGTGGAGATATAAAAGATGCAAGTTAGGGTGTCTAGAGAGAAAAAACGTGAAGAAGAAGAGGGTCTTC
>NC_025998.2:92122071-92145773 GCF_000442705.2 Elaeis guineensis | reverse complement strand
CCGATCAGATGGTTGATCAACGATTAAGAATCATTCTAGGGTTAAATGATCAATACGATTGACATTTAACCCAGTGCAAGTGTTGCAGGAGGATCGATTAGCAATTCGATTGCTAATTGGCTTAATTTGATTAAGCCAATGGGTTGAGATTAAGTCTAATTAAATATAATTTAATTAGATTTATTTTGGGCTTGATTGGATCAAGTCCAATTGATTTATTGGATAAGCCAAGTGCAAGGAAAAACTAGTCCTAGTTCAACTAGGACTTGGGTCAATCTAATTTCTAATTTGATTAGAAAATTAAATCAGATTTAAATCTAATTTAATCTGATTAAATTAGGTTCTTAATTAGGTTAAGACCTATTTTAATTGGGTTGATCTAATTTTGATTTGATTTGGTTTGGGAAATCAAATTAAAACAAGTCATAAGACAGAATCCTAGTAAGACTAGGATTCCACCTTGCGCCACATAAGCCTTCTCCACGCCCTCTCTCTTATTCAACACCAATCTCCACTTATTTTGTGTGACAAAAGCCCTCTCTCAGATCTCTCCCACGTTCACAAAAGGTCTCCTCTCTTCTTTCTTACATGGAAGGTGGTTTGGATCAAATCTAAAAGGAATAAGTTTGGATTTCGAATTCTATGAGATAGAGTTTTAGAAATCCAAAACTCTTTCAATTTTGCACCGAATTTATCCAAATTTTTTTTGGAATTTTTGTGGATTTTAGGGTATACATTGTGCACCCTTTTCTATTAATCTATATATGAAAATATGAAGGAGGTGCTCAAGAGTTGGGCGTCCCTTAACTTGCCATGTTTGGATAAGCCTTGACTAGGTGTTTGACCTAGACAAGGACTCTATCATATCTCTCTGTGTAAGATGAGTTTCTTTATAAAATTTTAGGAGAAATTAGAGATTTGAGAGTCCTTTGTGACATCCAAAAATTAGAGAGAAATACCTTTGGGTCGTGGAGATATAAAAGATGCAAGTTTGGGTGTCTAGAAAGAAAAACGTGAAGAAGAAGAGGGTCTTCTTCTTGGGTTTTTGTTTTCACATCTTTCCTCCCTCCATCTTGAGTTTCCTGAGAGTGTCTCAGATCTGAAACTCCTCCTTCTACTTTTCATCTTTGGAAGAGTCTAAATCAAGAAGAAGGAGGCACCTGATCAACCATCAAAGAAGGATCAGCGTAATACTAGCATACTGTGCTGATTTCCTGAAGCAGGACTTCTGATCGAGATTCGTGGGCTCGTGTGGATGACTCCTAGAGGTCGGATGCATGTACGGCTTACAACATCATCCTCAAGCCCAGATCAATAAGGTTAGAACGTCTAACTTGCAAGGTAATAGATCTGATCTATTGTTTAATACATACATTAGATGTAGTATAGAAACATGTTGATATGATCAACATGTAGTTCATACTATATTTATATATATTTTAATTTATGATTTAATACTATATAATAATTATGTAATAGGATCTTAGATCTAGGAATTTTTTGATTTTAGAAAATAAATTTTGATTTATTTTAGTCTTCCACTGTATGATCTTGAAAAGGTTTCAAGATCTAACCCTGAAACCCTAGATCTGGTTCCTACATCTACACCATAGACTCAAGACTCATCTACCCTAAAGAAGCGATCGTACACCAATCTTTCGGATCGATCACCATCCTCGTGATGATCCTATGGTCAGGAGCAGTTTATGAGTTAGTTATGTAAATTTATGCCTTAAATTTTCAACTCTTGAAAATATGAATTAACATTTCCACTAACTCAAAGGATGTATCACAGACACTATATACACAATGTGATAGAAGAATAACCCTTTCATTCATTTATAGTCAAAATTATAAATTTGCCCTTAGATCTGTACAGGAATGTGTCAGCCGATCTGATATCTAGGGCACACATCTAACAACTACTAAGTGTCACTGGTGGATTGTGGGACCAATAAGTATTATCTTGATGATCGATGATTCTTGATGGGCAGTGTTGGAATTTTCCAACCCATCAAAAAGAGTTTGATGATATTATGATAAAGATTATAATGTGTTTCACTACCAAAAAAAATAGAATCTATGGGATCACATACAAAAGAGTTTTCTGTCTGATCCAATGATTGATTGACGATTATGAATCGTTAAGGGTATAATTATCAATACGATTGATGATTAACCCAATATAAAAGTTATAAAAGAATTAATTAGTAATTTGATTACTAATTAGACTCAATTTGATTGAGAAATAAGTTTTAGATCAAGTTTAATTGAATTGGATTTAATTTGACTTGAATTGGGTTTGGTTTGATTGAGTTATGAGATGACTCAATTGCCATGGAATCAATTTCTGATTTGATCTGAATTTGGATTCAATTAAATCTTAAGTGGATTAGAATTTAATCTGATTAGAGATCTAATCAGATTAGATTCAATCAGATGTTTGGGTCTAAACCAAATTACTTTTGATTTGAGGCTCAATCCAAAACCCTAGAGTCCACTTTATGAAGGACTCTTCTATGCGCCACCCATTGCCCATGCCCCTTCTCTCCTCATGCAAATTTTAGATTTTCATGAGGTTTTTCATATTTTTCCACCTCTTGGTCGACCACTAATTCCCTCATCTGGATAGGGATAAGTTTTGATTTGAATCTAAAATTTAATTTAAATTTTTGATAAAGTTTGACTCTATCAGGCACCACCTTAAAAGGATCTACCTTTGGGATGCCTCTAGAGGGCTTTTGAGATTAGAACAAAATTTGGCCAACCACTAGAGTGAAAGAGAGACTTTTTAACATCATCCTTTCCAAGTTTGAAGAGAAAAACCCATTGGTACAAGGTGTGGGACTCCAAGGAAGAAAGCTGCACTGCTGCTGCCTTTCTTCTACCTCCACTACTTCTTCGACTGAAGATCATCTTTCAGATTTGAAGAAGGATCAAACCAATCATCAAAAGGTCTTCTCTGTAAGAAAACTAACACCCCAGAGAGATAGAAATATCTCAAATCAGATCAGATCTCATGTGGATACCTGTAGAGGCCGAACATTTGTGCGGCTCCAGGAACCTGTCAAGTTTTTGATCATCGATTGCGGAGCTCTTCCACCCACGATAAGGTATGAGATCTAATCTCATAAATTAATTTTACATTTTATATGTCTTAGATCCATATTAGGGAAGGTTTTAGATCTAATTTAATACATGATAAAAATAGTTAATCTATTTTATTCCGCTGTGATTTCAAAACAGTTTTGAAATACATGCATGTAATCTGCCCTTCCCTTTCTAATAGTGGTATCAGAGCCACGGTTTCAATTAGACATATTTAATCTGATTTTAATCTTAGATCTGAAAGTTAGTTTTTAATTTAAATAATTTATTTTAATTTTATTCAGATCTGAGATTATTAAATCATATATGAGATGCATAGATCTGTATTTCTTATGCGTAGTATTCAAATTGGATTGATCTCTATGGTCATTCGATCATAAGAGACATATTTAATCTAATTTTAATCTTAGATCTAAAAGTTAATTTTTAATTTAAATAATTTATTTTAGTTTTATTAAGATCTAAAAATTATTGAAATATGTATGAGATGCATGGGTATTTTAGATCATTGATCTAAAATCCTAAATCTAATTTTTGATAAATAATTTTGAAAATAGTTTTCAATCATATTTGATCTTTCTTTAGATCCAAATTTTGCATACATATTGTTGGGTATAAAATAACCCCAGCTGAAGTTCGTAAAAGACCGACCCTTCCAGGGCTCTTCCGACTTCCGACCTTGTGTGGTATCTCTCCGAACTCCCCCAACCATTCGAGCTTCCATAATACCATCTAGACTCCTCTAATAATTAGCTCCTCCATTCATCTACCAGACTGCCCCAAATGCTCTCTGAACTCCACTATCAGCCGATTCTCTACAGTGATCGACTATTCTCCGAATCTCTTCCAGACTTCTTCCAGCCACGAACGACTTTACTCCAAACTTCTTTCGGACGTCGTCAACGTCCGAGTTTCTCCAACGACAGGATGTCTACAGTAACCAGACTCCATCCAAGTTTCTACGGTGGTCGACAGCCTTCCAAATTTCATCCAAGCTCCTACAAGAATCAGACTCCGTCCGAACTTCTACAGTGGATGGATCACAGATGAACTTCTACGACGGATAGGCTCCACCAGATCTCTACTCCAAACTTCTTTCGGTCTTCATCAATGATCGAGCTTCTCCAACAGTGGGACTTCTACAATAAGAAGTCTCCATCCGAGCTTTCACGATAACTGATCTTCGGTCGAGCTTCTATAATAAGCGGACTTCATCCAGACTCCTACGAGAGCCAGACTCCATCCGAACTTCTACAGCAGAATTGAATCCCGAACTCCTCCAACGTTTGACCTTCCACAGTGTCCTCAAGACTCCTCCAGTGGACAAACCTCCACAACATCATCTGAACTCCACTGTCAGACGACCCCCTGTCGGATTCCTCATGAAACTAGACCTATCCGACGGACAATCTTCAGAAGAGCTTCCACATCAGGCAAATCTCAGACGGACTTCTCTGACAATCGAACTTCTACCAGACTTCACCAACAGAAAGTCTCCGTCTGGGCTTCTACAGCAGATGACTCCCGCCTGTAGCATTAGCGTCCAAGGCATCCGACAACAGTAGACTTGTCAGCAACCTTGGAAACATTCGAGCTTCTCCTGGATTGCTGAGACAGAGAGCCATTCCGCTCCATCAGACATTCCGACCAAGCTTCAATCGTCAGGTTCGAACTCTCTGGCAAGTCACGACAATGGCCACTACCCTACTCCACTCTTTGTAATGGATTCCACGTGGCTCCACCACTCTCTGGCAAGTCGCGACAATGAATGTCACTCCATTCTCCATAACAAACTCCACGTGGCCCTGAACGGCCCCCTGACACCACTACTCTCCGTAACAAACCCGTGTGGCCCCGAACAGCCCACTACCAGGTGGTTACAAACGTCGCTGTCAATCGATTACGCTCTTCGTCTATAAAAAGGGACCCCCAAATACATTCTTCTCTAAGCTCAAAACTCTATCTCAAAACTCTACTAAAATTCTATTTGAGTGCTCCATTTCTGTTGAGGCAGAGTACTGACTTGAGCGTCAGAGGATCTTGCCGGAGCACCCCCAACTCCAGTTTAGACTTCCCTTGCAGGTCCCGATGGCGGACGCGATCCCCTCGACTCCAGCTTCTCCGACATCGGTGGAATTCTGCACCAATAGAATTGGCGCTAGAGGAAGAGTGGCTGTGTCTTCGCAGTATCCTTGTTCTTAAAAGAGTACTCAACGGGACTGTCTTCGGTCATCTTCTTCGATACTTTCTCCTTCTTCTCCTGCCATATCTCCACCTGATGCCTCCCCGAAAGGCATCCACCAGGCGATCCATGGCCTCCGCGGCCAGATCTCAGCGAGCCCCGCAAGCTTCGATCTCATCTCCAATTTCTCAGGCTCCTCCTCCTCCGGCAACGATAGTCGATATGGAGCAGTTTGACTTACTGGTTCAGCAGGTCAGGGGTCTTACCAAAGTAGTGTAGGCCATGCAGCAGTAGCCGCAGCAGCCGCAGGCATCAGTGCGGCTGGAAAGAGCATCGTCGGAGTTCCAGAATCTGGCGATCGGGCGGGCCACTTGGGCCAGTCACCCTATCTTCCCTGGAATGGGGAAGCAGAAGGCGGAGAGCCCTCCGTCCGATCATGATTTCACCCCTAGAGGGTCCCTACCTCCGTTTCACAAGAAGACCCTCGAGACTCACAGTTGAGAGGACCTCCTGGATCAAAGATTCCAAGAGATGAACTGGTGGATCGAGGAGCTCATCAGATGAGGTCGGCTCGATAGATTTACCCGACACCGACCTGAAGGTAGGGAGGATCGACTGAGGCCCCTACCCCAGCCAGAGCCGCCAAAGAGGGAGAAACAGTCTGAAGATCGGCCTCCAACCGGGATCGTCAACACCATCTCTGGAGGACCTCGATGGGGAACAGCCGATGGATCGACCGTACCGTTCAAGCGGCAGAGGACTAAAGAGTCTATAACCTTTACTGAAGAAGATGCCCAAGAGATTCAATTCTTCCATAATGATGCGGTTGTAGTTTCTTTAAATATTGATAACTATGACGTACGCCGCATTCTTGTTGATAGTGGAAGCTCGACCGATATTCTGTTTTATGATGCATTCTCGAAAATATCCATTCTGGATGGTCGATTGGGGTCGATAAACTCTCTGTTGGTAGGGTTCACTGGCGATGCTGTGCCAGTGAAAGGGATAATAACTTTAACCGTGGTTGCTGGCCAGTACCCAAAGCAATCAAGAGCGCAAGTAGATTTTCTGGTAGTAAGGGCGCCATCTGCCTACAACGTAATACTCAGTCGATCTGGCCTCAACGCCCTCCGAGCTGTGGTGTCGACCTATCACTTGAAGCTGAAATTTTCTACTAGCCAAGGAGTCGGAGAGGTCAGAGGAGATCAAGCCCTGGCAAGACACTGCTACAACATAGCTCTTCAAAGAAATGGTCAATCCGACCCCTATCCGGTTGATGGATTGGACACCCGCGACGACCTTGTTGAAGAACGGGATGAGCCAATTGAAGATCTTATCTCAATTCCTTTGAACGATGGGAATGAGGAGCATGTGGTGAAGATCAGCTCTAACCTAGGAGAAGAGGTACGGACACAGCTCATTAATTTCCTACAAAAGAATGCGGATGTTTTCGCTTGGGTCCCGACGGATATGCCAGGGATTGATACGGGAGTCATGGAACACCGCCTGGCTGTTGATCCCAAACATCGATCGATGAAGAAAAAAATCCGAAGTCATGCACCAGAAAGGCAAGTGGCAATAGCTGAGAAAGTTGATAAACTCCTGAAAGTCGGGTTCATCAGGGAAGTCAACTACCCGAACTGGGTCTCCAATGTGGTTCTCATCAAGAAGGCGAACGGCAAGTGGAGGATGTGCATAGACTTCAAAAAGCTAAACAAAGCTTGCCCGAAGGACATTTATCCTCTGCCCAAAATTGACCAATTAGTGGATGCAACCTCGGGCCACGAGCTTCTCACTTTCATGGATGTATTTTTTGACTACAATCATATCAGGATGGCACCGAAGGATGAAGAAAAAACTACTTTTATTACTAACCGTGGTTTTATTGTTACAGGGTCATGCCTTTTGACCTCAAAAATACAGGGGCGACCTATCAACGGCTGGTGAACAAGATCTTCAAAGAGCAGATCGATCGCAACATGGAGGTCTACGTGGATGATATACTTGTAAAAAGTAAATCCATAAAGAACCACGTCACCGACCTTGAGGAGACCTTCAACACCCTCTGAAAATATAAGATGAAGCTGAACCTGGCCAAGTGCGCTTTTGGAGTAACCTCAGGAAAATTCTTGGGCTTCATGGTATCGGGACGTGGGATCGAAGCAAATCCGAAAAAGATCCGTGCCATCCAGGAAATGACTGCCCCGAAGTCAGTAAAGAAAGTTCAGCGCCTTACTGAGAGAGTAGCAGCTCTAAATCGCTTCGTCTCAAGGTCGGCCGAACGATGCCTGCCTTTCTTTCAAACCCTTAAGCAGCTGAAGAACTTCTGTTGGACCACTGAATGTCAGCAAGCATTCGAAAAATTAAAGAGGTACCTCGGCTCACCTCCGCTGTTGGTAAAGCCCGAACCCAAAGAGGAGTTATTCCTATACCTGGCGGTCTCCCCTATGGCTCTCGCAGCAGTTCTAGTTGAGGAAGAAGCAAAAATTCAACGGCCGATCTACTACATTAGCCGAGTATTGAGAGACGCCAAAACCAGGTATACTAAGTTAGAGGAACTAACTTACGCCTTATTGATTGCAGCTTGAAGGCTCCAACCTTACTTTCAAGGGCACACCATAACGCTGCTCACCGACCAACCGATGAAGGTGGTTCTGCATCGAGCGGATGCTTCTGGAAGGATAGCGAAATGGGCAGTCGAGCTCAAGAAATTCGACATCAACTATCAACCTTGGCCGATGATTAGAGCCCAGATATTAGCAGACTTCAAGTGGAGTGCACTATTCTGGAAGAGGCCGAACTTGAGCGAGGTGAAGCCGACAACTCAGGGCTCCAGTCGAATTCCCCTGAAGAAAGAATAGATCTCCTTGATGGTTTTTGGGCCCTCTACGTCGATGATTCCTCCAACATGTCAGGCGCAGGCACGGGCTTAATCTTGGTCAATCTAGAAAGAATTATTATGGAGTACGCGCTGCACTTCGAATTTTCTGCGATAAATAACGGAGCAAAATATGAAGCTCTGATTGCAGGACTGAGGATCGCCAAGGAGTTATAAGTAGATCGGCTCCAAGTCTACAGTGACTCCCAATTGGTGGTGGGACAAGTCAGCGAAAACTATGAAGCTCGGGAGGATAATATGGCCAAGTATCTCAAAAAGATAAGAGAGATCATCCCTACCTTCGGTAGCTTTGACATCAAGCAGATTCCAAGAGCAGAAAATACTAGGGCCGACCTTCTCTCCAAGTTGGCTACACTGGCTCCAGTCGAGCTGCCCAAGGAAGTCTTCTTCAAAGTTTTGAAGTACCCAAGTACAGAAGAACCGCAACTTGTAATGGAGATCAACCATGAATCTAACTGGATTGACCCACTGGCTACATACCTCAAGGACGGGGTTCTTCCTCTTGATGCAAAAGAAGCTCGAAAGCTTAAGAACTAGGCCTCCCGATATATTCTTTATGAAAGCAAGCTGTACAAGAGGTCGTACTCTTTGCCCCTTCTGAAATGTCTCCGACCTTCTGAGGCCGACTTCGCCTTGTGGGAGGTGCATGAGGGAGTCTGCAGAAGTCACCTGGAGGCCAGATCTTTATCCCACAAGCTGCTCCGACAAAGCTATTACTAGCCTACCATGTACCACGACTCCATCGAATATGTCAAAAGATGTGATTGGTGTCAGAGATATGCAAATATCCAAAGGCAACCCGCCTCCGAACTTGCACCCTTGAGTGCCCCATGGCCGTTTGCACAATGGGGGATGGATATCCTCGGACCATTTTTCATGGCATCTGGGCAGCGAAAGTTCCTCCTGGTGGTGATTGACTACTTCACCAAGTGGGTCGAAGCTGAACCATTGGCGAAAATTACAGAAGCTAAGGTGCAGGACTTCATTTGGAAGTCAATTGTCTGTAGGTTCGGCCTACCCAGAACTCTCATTACTGATAATGGACGATAATTTGCTGGGGCAAGGTTTGCTGAATTTTGTGAGAACTTAAACATCTCCCATAACTTCACGTCAGTAGTCCATCCGTAAGCAAACGGTAAAGCCGAGGTTACTAACAGGACTCTGCTGCAAGGAATCAAGACAAGACTTGAAAGAGCAAAGGGAACTTGGGTAGATGAGCTTTATCTTGTGTTGTGGGCATACCGAACTACCCAAAGACTGCCCACAAGGGAGACCCCCTTTGCCTTAGCCTTCAGAATAGAAGCTGTGATCCCGATCGAACTCAAACTTCCGTCAACATGAGTTGTGGCATTCGACGAGCAGCGCAACTCACAGGATCTCAAAGCCAACCTCGACTTATTAGAAGAAAAGCGGAAGACAGCTCAAGTTCGGATGGCCACCTACAAGCAGAAAGTGGCCCGCTACTATAACTCTCGGGTCAAGAGCAAAGCCTTCAGAGCGGGGGACTTAGTACTTCGGCGAGCCGCTGTCTCACAACCTCAGAATCAAGGAAAACTCACCCCTAACTGGGAAGGCCTGTATGAAGTCAGGGAGGTGGTTCGGCCCGGAACATACTATTTAAAAGAGCTCGAAGGAGCAGACCTTCCGCGACTATGGAATTCAAAAAATCTATGAATGTATTACCAATAACTTTGCCTTAAATAAAAGTTTCTTTCATATTCGCATATCTTTTCTTTTGGTATGAGCTTATAATGATAGGGAGTAGCTCCTTCAGACAATCGAAATCAAGTATGTCAGGAATAAGAGAAAAACCTCATCCTGACACGAACGAAGGTCCGATTATTTAAAGACCGGATGGGGGTAGAGGCCCTTGCAATGGCCCTTATGTGCCTCCACAGCCATGTTAGGAACAGGAGGAGGACCTCATCCTAACATGATCAAAGTTGAAGGCCTGATTATTTAAAGACTGGATGGGGGGAGAGGCCCTTGCAACGGCCTTTATGTACCCCCATAGCCATGTTAGGAACAGGAGGAGGACCTCATCCTAACATGAGCAAAGTCGAAGGCCTGATTATTTAAAGATCGGATGGGGGGAGAGGCCCTTGCAACGATCCTTATGTGCCCCCACAGCCATGTTAGGAACAGGAGGAGGACCTCGTCCTAACATGAGCAAAGTCGAAGGTCCGGTTATTGATGCGTAGTCGTTGATAGCACCAAAAATAATTCTACTCACTACGTAGGTAGGATGAGTCGAGATCGTATCCTCAGAGATCTTGGGCTAGTTGAGATTGCAAAATAAAAGAAAAAAGCATTATTTTCATTTAAAAAATAAATTATCTTAAAATTGATGTAATTAGAAAATAAAGAGCTCGAGAGTTTTGAATTAATTTTGCACTAGTAGAGTTGTATCTCTTTTTTTTAATTAAATAGATGCGATTAATCTTAGAAAAAATATCTATCTTTTCTCGACACACCCTGTACCCGTAGATCACGATGCGTCTCCAAAAAATACTAGATAAACAATTCTTCTTTTCTCGATGCGCCCCGTACCCGTAGATCACGGTACATCTTTGAAAAGTAAAAGTTGTTCCTAATATTAATCTAACAGGAAAGCATAAATAAAAGCATATGAAAGAGAGCAAATAAAGAACTCATGATGATTTAAATAAAAAGCATAATCTTTATTGCATATAAAGAAATACAAGAAAGTTTAGAACAATAAACCCACTCTGTGTCGTAACAAAATTTTTTCTCCACTTCCGAGACTGCTAGCCTAGCTGCTCATGGAGTAGTCACTTTTTCTTCCTCTATGCAAGGCTCTAGAAAAATTTCTGAGATGATCCTCAAATAAGAGTACAAGAGCCTTTTTATAGGTGTTAGGAGGGAGAAGTTTTACATGATTTTCCGATGAGGGACTAAAAAAAATACTAAGGACTAAAAGATGGATGGATGAGATGGAAAGATCACAAGTAGATAAAGAAAATACAATTTCTTCCTCTTGAAGTATTTTCAAGTATTATATTTTTTTCTTTAATTTTTAGATCCATCTGCTATCATAAGTGTCCGTCTCTTCACCACTGTGTCAGCCAACACAAACTCCCCGCGAACCCGCAATGCCGTACGCCTGCAATCTTCTTTCACGGACCCGTTAGCTGTTAGGAAACCACTTACGCTCCTTTTTGATTACAAAAAGAAATTTTTGTTTCTTTAAAATGATGCCTATATCCTTTTTGGGTTCCTTGCATAGTATCTTCATTTTCTATAATACTGTATGCATCCTTCTTTTATTTTAATTTTATTTTAAGTCCAATTTTCTTTAAACTTGAGTCTTTTTGATCTGCGAATCGGACTCTTTGTATCGACGATCACCTTTCCTGTAAAACATAAAAAGAAGCATCAAATTCTTAATAAATAAAATAAATTAAATATAATTTTTTGCTTTAAATGACTTAAATTAAGTGTTTATCACACCCTCCAACTTGAATTTTGTTCGTCCTCGAGTAAAATAGATATATCAGCATTGTGTACCGATTCGGTCTTGAATAAAAAGTTAGGTTAGTCATCCCAAAAAGTAGGTGATACCTAGTCAGACCATTAAACAGATACTTCATTGGATTATCAATTTGACCCAATTAGTGACTGAGTATTAACTAAAGAAATTTCAAGAGCTTTTCTTTCACCAACTCCCCACTTTACTCTTTAAATCCTCTAACTTAATGTGAGAGAGGTTTATTATCTTCTTGCAATTTAGTCCCCTTATTATCCACTATATTTTTTTTTTAAACATTGCCCACCTTTTTACGCGAACCACAACGCTTACTTAGGCGAAGGGGCCCGGTTACTCAGTAGGAAACTAATGTATTTTTTTTTTTTAAGTAAATTTTAAGGAGAATTTTTGCATACCTTGACCTTTCCACCCAATCTCTCATGAAGCAGATTCTTTATTGAGATCAGTAAGAAGAGAGTTGTAGAATCACTCCTAAAATTTGGTCTAGTCTAAATCCTACCATTCATTGGGTTTTCTTAATAATTTATTCCTCAGTATCTCTAAAATTATCTTGACCGTTAATCATTCATTGTTTAGGATGCCTAATTGACTCTTAATCAAAATAAAATTTGGATACACAAAACTAATTATTTCTGACCATACTCGAGGATTTGATTAATTTTCTTCCCCCCCCCAACTTAATCTACATTGTCCTCAATGGAGTAGGAAAGCAAAGAAAATAAAAGGAGAGAGTGCACCTGGGATAATTTTGCTTCGAAAGTTGAAGATTGCTTCATTGATTAATAGGCTCTTGTTCTAAATTTCTGCAGCTGTAGTAAAATAAAAAAAAAAATATGAAATCATTGGGTTGCCTCCCAACAAGCGCTAAGTTTTATGTCTTCAGCCAGACGTCAAGTTTATTATTCCTTATAAAGTGGATCACATAGGTAGATGGTGTCGATTCGTTCTTTATGTGCAATTTCATCTACATATGGCTTCAGACGTTGGTCGTTTACCTTAAATGTATTGCCATTCCGGAGGTCATGAATTTCAATTGCTCCATGTGGGAATATTTGTGTGACAATGAAAGATCCATCCCATCGGGATCGAAGTTTATCAGAAAAAAGGCGTAACCTGGAATTGAAAAGCCATACCTTTTGATTTAGCTCAAACGATTTTCTAGAGATATATTTGTCATGAAATACTTTGGATCGAGCCTTGTAAATTCATGAACTCTCGTATGCATCATTGCGAAGTTCTTCTAGTTCATTGATTTGCATCCTTCGATTAGAACCTACATTCTTCATGTTAAAATTAAACATTCGTATGGCCCAGAGTGCACGATGTTCTAATTCAACCGACAGATAGCAAGCTTTGCCATAAACTAATCGGTAGGGTGACATACCGATAGGGGTTTTAAAAGCTATACGGTAAGCCCATAATGCATCATCTAAGCAAAGAGACCAATCCTTTCTATCGGGCCTAACCGTCTTTTCTAGGATATATTTAATCTCCCTATTTGACACCTCTACCTGACCATTAGTTTGGGGGTGATATGGTGTGGCCACTTTGTGTGTAATATTATATTTTTTCATAAGTACTTCAAAATATTTATTCATAAAATGAGTCCCCCCATCACTAATGATCACTCTTGGGAAGCCAAATCGACTAATGATGTTTCGTTGGATAAAACTAGTTACAATTTTATTATCATTAGTCCGTGTAGCTATTGCCTCCACCCATTTTGACACGTAATCAACTGCCACCAGAATATATTCAAATCCAAATGAGGCTGGAAAAAGTCCCATGAAATCAATCCCCCAAACATCGAAGATTTCTATTACTAAAATGGGGGTCAGCGGCATCATATCCTTCTTGGATAAATTTCTTGTTTGCTGACATTGCAGACAACTTCGGTCAAATTCATGTGCATCCTTGAAAAGCGTTGGCCAATAAAATCCACTCTGCAGTACTTTTGCTGCAGTTTTTCTTCCACTAAAATGTCCCCCACATGCCGAAGAATGGCAAAAAGTGAGAATGCTTTGAAATTCACTCTCGGAGACACAACGGCGAATAACTTGATCAGGACAGTATTTGAATAGTTCAGGTTTCTCCCAGAAATAATATTTAATTTGCGAGAAAAATCGATCCTTTTCTTGTTTTGTCCAGTGAGAAGGTACTTGTCCTGTTGACAAGTAATTGATAATATGGGCAAACCATGGAGGACGGCTAGAGGAGATTGCAAAAAGTTGTTCATTAAAAAATTTCTCTTTGACCTCATCTATGCCTATCGTGTGTTCAACTAAGATCCTGGAGATGTGATCAGCTACCACATTCTCGAAACCCTTCTTATCTCGGATTTTCAAATCAAATTCTTGTAAAAGAAGGATCCATCTGATCAAACACGGTTTAGTATCTTTCTTTAAGAAGAAATATTTCAGAGCCACATGATCAGAGTAAACTAGAACCTTAGACCCTAACAGATATGAGCAAAATTTTTCAAGGGCAAACACTACTGCTAGTAGCTCTTTTTCTGTTGTGGTGTAGTTTAATTGGGCATCGAAAAGAGTCTTGCTAGCATAATAGATCACATGTGGCTCCTTATTGATTTTTTGGCCTAAGACGGCACCTATTGTAAAGTCAGAGGCATCACACATAATCTCAAATGGAATAGACCAGTCAGGAGATTTTATTATGGATGCTGTTGTCAGGGCTATTCGTAATGTGTTGAATGCTTTCAAACAGTCTTCGTCAAAGACAAATGGTGTGTCCTTGGCCAACAGATTGTACAGGGGTCTTGAAATCTTGCTAAAGTCTTTGATGAAGCGTCTATAAAATCCGGCATGACCTAAGAAGGATCGTATTTGTCGGACCGAAATAGGGGGTGGTAGTTTTGAAATGACCTCAACTTTGGCTTTATCTATCTCGATCCCTCTTTCAGAAATAATATGTCCTAATACAATTCCTTTTTGCACCATGAAATGGCTCTTTTTCCAACTTAGGACGAGATTTGTCTCCATACACTGTTTAAGAACTTTGGAAAGATTATAGAGACAATCCTCAAAAGTGGTTCCAAACACAGAAAAATCATCCATAAAAACTTCAAGACATTTATCCACCATATCCGAAAAAATGGCCAGTATGCACCGTTGAAATGTAGCGGGTGCATTGTAGAGCCCGAATGGCATACGTCGAAAAGCGAAGGTGCCATAGGGGCAGGTGAAGGTAGTTTTTTCTTGGTCATCCAAAAATATAGGTACTTGATTGTACCATGAATAACCATCAAGAAAATAGAAAAAATTTTGTCCTGCTAACCGTTCTAAGATTTGGTCAATGAAGGGCAATGAAAAATGGTCCTTCCTAGTAACGGCATTTAGTTTTCTATAATCTATGCATACTCACCATCCAGATGATATGCGAGTGGAAAATAGTTCACCTTCTTCATTCTCAACCATAGTAATACCTGATTTCTTAGGTACTACTTGAGTGGGACTAACCCATTTACTATCAGATATGGGGTAGATGATTCCAGCATCTAACCACTTTACCACCTCTTTCTTTACTACTTCACGCATGTTTGGGTTCAATCTCCTCTGCATATCTCGATGGGGTTTGGCATTTGCCTCAAAATGAATATGGTGCATGCAAATGGAGGGGTCAATTCCTTTTAAATCGACAATGGACCAACCGATAGCCTCTTTGTGTTCCTTCAGAATACCAACCAATTGTGCTTCCTGATTATGGGTCAAGTCTGATGCAATGATTGTCGGGAGGGGGTCATTGGGTCATAGAAATAAATACTTGAGCGTAGCAGGAAGGGGTTTCAATTCTAACATAGGTGGTGATTCTAAAGATGGGACTATTGGTGTACTGGCTAATGTGGGCAATGGCTCATACTTGATTGTCCATGGAGGAGTGGTTTTATCGTGTGGTGTATTGATATGCAAATCTTAAAATTTGTAAATAAAATCGCAAGTGCACAGTGTGCAGAGTAGCACGACCAGCGAGTACGGGTCGATCCCACAGAGACTTGGTTTAAAAATTATTTTCAAATCTATGCTCAAGCGAGCTTTAACGAAAATCGAAAATTGAAAGTTGTTTGCTAAAGACAATAAGACTAAGGATCTAGGTTTTTTGAATCCACTAGATCTAGATTAGGAAATTCTACCTAGAATTTTTCTTATTGATCCTAACGACTACTCCTCTTGTCTTTCCCAAGCATAGATTATGAAGGGACTAAGGCCCAACGATAACCCATCAAGATTCTTTACAGGGGAGTAGTAACTAAGATCCCTTAGGGTTTTCTCCTCCTATGCACTGAATCAAGCATGAACTATGAAGGAACTCTGACCCAACTGTAGTTCATCAAAAATTCTTGGCAAAAGAGGAAGAAAAAGAAACCCTAAGAAAAAGAAAGAACCCTATGTAAAACCCCTACTCATGATCTAGCTTCATCGCAAACCCTAGAAGGGATGCTTAGCTAGACATGATCTAAATCTACTTGCAAAATTTAAATGCAAAAAAATAAACTACCCTAATTTCATAAATTAAACTATCCTAATTGCATAAATTTAAACTGCATAATTTAAACTAACCTAATTGCAAGAAATTAAATTGCATAAATTAAACTATCCTAATTGTAAGAAAAATAAATTGCATAATGTAAAGAGATAAAATTGCATAAAAATAAGATTTTATATAAAAAAAAATTATTACAAAAGCCTCAAAACTCGAGGCTTGAGAAGAAAGCTAAAAACCCCACTATCTAGGGTTACAAGCTTGATCGGAAGGAAAGAATCATTAAAACAAGGGTCTTTGGGGGCTTTTTATAGGCATTTGGGGGTTATAAGGTTTTCAAAACTTTAGATGTGGGACTAAGAGGTTTTAGAGGGCTGTTAGGGGGGTTTAGGGGCTCAAATCTCACTCAAAAAGTACTTAAATCCATCAAGAAACCCTAAAAATTATTTCAGCCATCCGATCTTCATCTAAAGGATCCAATTCATCTAATAAATCAAGCCGGAAGCAATTCTGGGCCGTCGGATCATGATCTGGGTGAAGCGCTGCCGTTGGATCGCACTGCAGAGGGATCCCGTGTTGTCCTAGTGTTTATTGATTCTTGCAATTGCCTTGATTACGGTTGGATCTTGACCGGCTGCGATGGTGGCCGTCCGATGGCGTAAAAATGTGGAGCGTTGGATCTTGATCAGAGAAGATCGGACCATCGAGGGATGTGAAGTTACCAGGTTGCCCTTCAGACCTTCTTCTCTTTCCTCATGAGCCCTGGACCGCGCGCGTGGATCGGGCTCGCGATGCATTGCGGTGAGTTGAGACTCGCTGATTGGCTGGTTTATGGTGCGTCGATGGGTCCATGGTCCAGGCACCTGTTGCTGTGGATCAGGCGGCTAATCAGATCACCAAATCAGTTGATTTTTGATCAATTTTGACCTGATTTGACTCGGGTTTGACCCAATTGAGTCTTCTTTCTTCATTCTTCAATTTTTGGGTCAATTTAACTCCATTTTGCATAAAATTTACGTCGTTGGAATCCTCTTTCCTTGTTCTTTCTATTGATGACCTCTTCTTTTGCAAAATATAATAACAAGTATCAATTTCCTAATAAAGTTAGATAATTTAGATATTAATTGATACTTTTTATGTCAATTTGTGACATAAATCACACCCCCCAACTTAATTATTGCTAGTCCCTTAGCAATGTACCAAAATAAGATCATATTCCAAAAAGATCCTTCCTTTGCAAATTAATTTAAGATCGAAATTCAAGAAGTTTTCTAGTATTACTAAGTAATGAGCTTCGAATTAGAATCGGTAGTCAGTCTACTTAGGAGCTTTCTTAGAGTACACTTAAAGTTTTATAGCACTTGTGTGAGTGATAACTAACTTAGTATTTCAGTATTAACTTGTACAGGCCAATTGTATCATTTTTCATAACTTAGTTTGATTAATTTTCTATACACCCCAGATTAAACAAAGAACTAAGGTAGCTTTCACACTGTTTTTTTTTTTTTTTTTTGCTGAGCATCCTGGCCTTCCCACCACCGTTTGACGCGAATCTCAATACTTGACTTAGGTGAAGAGACCCAGTTACTAGGCTTAGGGCAATCCACATTTACTCTGTTTTTGCATTTTATTTCAGGCAGGTAGCTCTTTCCTTAAATTCAAATTTCTTCAATTGGGGTGTAGAGAAAATTATCTAATTTAAATAATACTCAAATCCTTAATTGCCTTACAATTAACACCTACTTTACCTTGTTAGTGTGCATGTGCAATTGGAAGTGCTAATAGTCTTTAAATGACCTAGGCCACCAAGAGTCTAACCAGCTAATCTTCTCCGTGACTCACTACATTTATTAGCAAATACTTTCTAACTTACTCTTATTTCTTTTCTAGATTAATTTATTTCAAAATTTTTTAATATATTAAATGCAAGAAATAACTCATAGTGGAAGGAAAAGGAAATGATAACACCTGATTTTGTTCAAGCTCTCCCCCCAACTTGACCGACATTGTCCCCAATGGAGTTTATCTAATTTATTTGTCCTAAGCAAACTGAAAAAAAAAAAAATATTAGAAATTAAATAAGCTGGGTTGCCTCCCAGAAGCGCTAAGTTTTATGTCTTCAGCCAGACCAAACTCGAAGCAATTTAATCAGAATAAGTTGGTTCATAAGAACCATGGCATCTTCAACAGTCTCGACAGGTAATTCCAAGAATGGTTTTAATCGTTGACCATTAACTTTAAAGATAACACCATTACTTGGTTTTCTATCTCAACAGCTCCGTGTGAAAAGACTTCTTTACTAAAAATGGTCCTGTCCATCTAGACCTAAGCTTTCCTGGAAACAGATGTAATCTAGAGTTATATAAGAGCACCTTTTGTCCGATATTGAAAGTTTTTCTCATAATTGATTGATCATGAAATGCTTTGGTTCGTTCCTTGTATATCCTTGCATTTTCATAGGCTTCATTTCTAAGTTCTTCTAATTCATTCAACTGAAGCTTCCTATGGTTTCCAGCGTCGTTCAAATTTGTATTTAGTTGTTTGATGGCCCACATGGCTTTGTGTTCTATCTCAATAGGCAAGGACATGGTTTACCAAACACAATCCTATAAGGAGACATTCCTAGATTGGTCTTGAAAGTGGTTCGGTATGCCCAAAGTGCATCAATTAATTTCAAAGACCAATCCTTTCTATTGGCACTAACAGTTTTTTCCAGGATCTGTTTGATTTGTCGGTTTGACACTTCAACTTGCCCACTAGTTTGAGGATGATATGGTGTGGCCAATTTGTGGGTGACATTATACTTTTTCATCAATGTTGCAAAAGGTCGGTTACAAAAATGGGTTCCCCGATCACTAATGATTGCCTAGAATATCGAAATGGGAGAGAATATTTTCTTTAAGAAACTTAATGACCATTTTGCTATCGGTGTTCTACATGCAATTGCTTCTACCCATTTTAAAACATAATCAACTGCTACTAGAATATATTCATTTCCAAAGGAATTTGGAAATGGTCCCATGAAATCGATCCCCCAAACATCAAAAACTTCAACTACCAAGATTGGGTTGAGTGGCATCATGTGTCGCTTGGTGATTCGACCATTTTCTGACATTGAGCACAACTTTTACAATATTCATGAGCATCCTTAAACAAATTGGGCCAATAAAAACCACATTGGAGAACCTTAGCAGCAGTTTTCTTAGACGCGAAGTGACCCCCACATGCTTGATCATGACAAAAAGATAAAATATTCATGACTTCGTTATCTGGGATACACCTTCTAATAATTTGATCAGGACATTGTTTAAAAAGATAAGGATCATCCCAAATGAAATACTTCACTTGGGCAAAGAATTTATATTTATCCTGCTTAGTCCAATGAGAAGGTATCTTACCTATGGCTAAATAATTTACAATATCAGCAAACCAAGGTTCAGTAGACACAGACATGAGTTGCTCATCTGGGAAAGATTCATTGATGGGTGGTTCACTAGATGGTGCGACTGGAATTCGGGACAAATGATCTGTACAACGTTCTCAGTGCCTTTCTTGTCCCTAATTTCTAGGTCAAATTCTTGAAGGAGCAAAATCCATCTGATTAAGCATGCCTTGGCATCCTTCTTTGCTAGGAGATGTCTAATGGCTGAGTGATCGGTGTAAACAATGGTGTGGGTCCCAACCAAATAAGATCTAAATTTCTCTAAAGCAAAGACAACGGCAAGGAACTCCTTTCTCAGTTGTGGTGTAGTTAAGCTGCGCATCATTTAAGATTTTACTTGCATAATATATCACTCTAGGCAGCTTATTTATCTGTTGACCTAAGATTGCGCCCACAATATGATCGGACGCATCACACATTAATTCAAATGGTTCAGACCAGACAGGAGGATGAATGATTGGAGCTGATACAAGTGCTTTTTTTAGAAATTCAAAAGATTCCAAGCACTCATGAGTAAATTCAAATTTGGTATCCTTTGCCAAAAGATTAGTCAGTGGACGTGCTACTTTGCTAAAGTTGGCAATAAACCTTCTATAGAATCCAGCATGACCTAAAAATGAACGTATTTCTTTCACAATTTAGGTGGTGGAAGACTTGCAATTAGATCTATTTTGGCCTTGTCCACTTCAATCCCCTTTTTAGAAATGACATGGCCAAGAACTATTCCCTGTTTGACCATAAACTGACATTTTTTCCAGTTGGAACTAAGTGCTTCTCCTTACATCGTTCTAGAACTAATTGCAGGTGATTCAGACACTCGGAGAAGGTTAGGCCAAAAACAGAAAAGTCATCCATAAAAATTTCTAGAAATCATTCTATCATATCTGAAAACATGCTGATCATGCATCTCTGGAAGGTTGCCGGTGCATTACATAGTCCAAAGGGCATTCGTCTATAGGCAAAAGTACCAAATGGACAGGTGAATGTAGTCTTTTCTTGATCTTCAGCGGCTATGGAGATCTGGTTGTAACCGGAGTATCCATCAAGAAAATAGTAAAACTCTTGTCCGGCTAGTCTTTCCAACATTTGATCAATAAATGGCAAAGGAAAGTGATCTTTCCTTGTCGCAGCATTCAACTTTCTATAGTCTATACAGACCCTCCATCCCGTTTGGGTCCTAGTTGGGATAAGTTTGTTTGCATCATTTTGGACCACTGTTACCCCAGATTTCTTGGGTACTACTTGAACTGGGCTTACCCAAGAGCTATCAGAAATAGGATAAATTATTCCACTATCTAGGAGTTTCAGAATCTCCTTTTTAACTACATCCTTCATAGCTGGATTAAGCCTTCTTTGGGCTCTCTTGTTGGTTTAGCCTCTTCGTCTAAGTATATTCTATGTTGAACTATAAAGGGCTTATTCCTTCGATATCTGCTATGGTCCAACCTATTGCTTCTTGATTTGCTTTTAGAACTGACACTAACTCCTCCTCTTGCTTGGGATCTAGGTCTGATGCAATAATTACAGGCAAAGTTTCTTTGGGTCCTAGATATGCATACTTGAGATGTTCTGGGAGGGGTTTCAGTTCTAAAATGGGTGCTTCCTCTATCGATGGTTTAGGTGATGATTTCACCATCTCAATGATTGGTTCAGTAGGAAGTGTTGATTCCTGATTAATCTAATTTTCTTTAAGTATTTCATTGACATCCTCAGACTCATGGATTAACCAGGGGTTAGACTCTAGGTCGACTTCATCATCACTAATGTCAATGGATTCATAAATACCATCTTGGACTACATTGACATCAGCATGAGAAGAGGATTCCTGTTCTAAGTTAAAAACATTAAGCTCAATGGTCATATTCCCAAAGGATAACTTCATTAGACCATTTCGACAATTGATTTCAGCATTGGCCGTAGCTAAGAATGGTCTTTCTAAAATGACAGGTATATGTCCTTTAGGATTCGCAACTGGCTCAGTCTCTAAAATAATAAAATCTACAGGGAAAATAAAATTTTCAACCTTTATCAGAACATCCTCGACCATTCCCTTAGGGATCCTGAGAGATCTATCGGCTAACTGTAATGTGATCCCAGTAGGTTGAAGTTTTTCTAATCCTAGTTGCTCATACACCGAATATGGAAGGATATTCACACTAGCTCCTAGATCTAGCAAGGCCTTTTTTATATTGGTTTCTCCAATAACACAAGAAATTGTTGGAGCTCCAGGGTCCTTATATTTAATTGGCACATGGCTAGATAGGTATGAACTGACACTTGCAGCCAAAAATACTTTCTTTGGTACATTAGTGATCCTTTTCCTAGTGCAAAGATCTTTTAAAAATTTGGCATAAGTTGGAACCTGATGGATTATATCTAAAAGAGGAATATTAACTTGGACTTGTTTAAATACCTCTAAAATTTTGTCTAAATATTCAGATTTATTGGATTTCAGTCTGTTTGGAAAAGGAGCTCTAGGACTTTTAAGTACTGGACTAGGTGAATTTTAGTTTCTGGTGCTTGAGGTTGAAAGGTAGTAGTTTTAGAAGGTGACTCGACAGATGAGTCCTCTATATCATCAAGTGCAACTATCTTATTGTCTATTTGTTTTCTCGATCTTAAGGTATAAATGGCATTTACACCATTAACTTGGTTTCCTTGTTGGGGTCATGGACCATTTTGGTTCCTAGGATTTGGCTCAGGTTGGCTAGGTAACCTACCATGTTCTCGTTCACTAATGGTCGAAGCCAGCTGACTTACTTGCATTTCCAGACGGGCTATAGCTTGGGTGTTATTATTTATGAATTGACCCGTGGTTTGCATAAAGCTGGTATGTGTCTTCATCATGGCTTCTAGGCTTTTCTCTAAAGAGGTAATTTTCTTGTCATTATCATGGAAGCCTGGCGGGTTGTTCATCACTGGGTTGGACCTTAGATTTTGCTGATTGAAATTTGGATTGCCTACATTAGGATTCTGGGACCATGAGAAATTCGGGTGATTCCTCCAACCTGGGTTATATGTGGGTGCATAAGGATTGTTCAATGGTCCTTGATAGGTGGCATTCACCTGTGCACACTCATTCGAGTAGGAACATTCTTCTAAGACATGGTCTGGTGCATTGCACCCTTTACACATGGGTGCAGATAGTTGATTTACATTGGCTGGTCTCTGTAATTCTAAGGCTTCCAATCTACGTGTTAAGGTTGCAATCTTGGCCTCTAATGCTAGGGTTGGTTGAATTTGATGCATTCCTCCTCTTGAAGGTGTAGCTTTATCAGGTTCCCTAGTTGTTTTCCACTGTAAATTTTTCTCGGCTAGGTCTTCTAAGAATTGCCAAGCTTCAGTAGTTTCTTTGTCCATAAATTGGCCTTGGCACATGGACTCTAGCATGGTTCTTGAGTTTGAATCTAACCCCTCATAGATGATCTGGCATAGTCTCCAAGTTTCTATTCCATGGTGTGGGCATTGGGTCAAAAGATTCTTGAAACGATCAAAGTACTTCCAAAATGATTCACCAGCTAGTTGGTAAAATTATTTATTTCATTCCTAATCCTAGTTGTTTTATGATGGGGAAAATACTTTTTCAAAAATATTCTCACAAAGCCCTCCCAGGTAGTGACAGAATGGTTTGACAGACTATAAAGCCACTTCTTAGAATTATCCTTAAGGGCAAAGTTGATTAATCTAAGTTTGACCTCATCCTCTGTTAATTGCAGTTTCATGGTTGCACATACCTCCTCAAATTCTCTAATAAATATATAAGCATCCTCTAATCCTGTGAATTTTGGAAGCATATTTATGATTTGAGGTTTGATTTCAAAATTGTTAGCTGTGGGTTGTGGCAACCTGATACAAGATGGTTGGATGGAGCCAACTGGATAACACAAATCCTTAAGGGTCATGGGTTGGATTGGTTCAGCCATTGGAACAACAGGAATTGACTCAATTCTAACTAGACGACCCGACACTCTTCTCCACACACGAGGTGTATGGTTCTCGATGTTTATACAATTTTTTTTTATAAAATTTTATGTATAAGAAAAAGAAAGAAAAGAGAAAAAATTCT